>NC_039292.1:5001746-5100551 GCF_003368295.1 Carassius auratus | reverse complement strand
CTCTCAAAGTTTTGGATAAGTTGCATGCTACACTAATAAGACACCATCGTCCCTGCTTGATCTCAGGGACCTTTAATAATGCTTGATAGCTAACATAATCACAAACACCTTCGCTCAGAAAAATGTGTTTTTGAAAACTTAGAATGAAAAAAGTACACCAAAAGATAATGCATCATAGCCAAAGTGTCATTTGATGACTTCATCTGTAGGTATTTAACCGTTCTGATAACAATCCTCAGGGTGACCATATCCCTACTGCTCTGTATAGTACACAAAACTCCCAATGACGCAAACAGGAAATGCTCAATGCGAGGCAATACAAAGAGGGTGTAATGGGTATGTTGTGGCATATTGGTTGAATCTCGGGCCTGGTAACCATCACAAGGCCCATACTGAATGTTTAAGCATTTTGTATAATTGCACTTACTTGAGGGAAAACGTGTATAGTTAACCATTTACTCACTTTAATGTTGTTCCAAACTTGTAGGATTATCTTCTGTGAAAGGCAAAAGTGAATTTGTAAAGAATATTGTATTATGTTATATTTCAGATCTACTAAAGCCACGTGGTAGCTTGGTAACAAAAAGGGTGAAATTAAAAAGTCCACACTGGCTCTTCTTGACACATTTATAAATAACCTTCCGATGTCTGATTTGTGAATGAATCATTAATACATTCAAATCTTTTTTAATGGTCTGAATCATTTCACAAAACCTGTCTGAATTATTTGTCCGTTAGACTAATTCTTGACTTAGTTACAATTCTCTAGACCGAAACAATGACCTAATAGACCAAATAGTCTAGATTTATCATCACTGTTTATCACACATAATTGTGGTTGTCAGAAATTCACCATAAAAATATGGCATCAATGTTTCAGTTATTACAGGACTGCATTTGGAGCCTGTATATGCTTAAAGGGATAGTCCACCCCAAAATGAAAATTTGCATTTACCATTGCTCTGCAAAATTTTGCAGGTTGAGTCCAGTCATTTTTGTGGGAATTCATGCAGTCGGGAGTTACATGTAATAGCAATAGTTCCTCACACAGATTTCTCTCATGTTTAAGTTGGACACAAAAAATGTCTGCGCAGACCAACAGAACGATGCTTGGTTTGAAAGTGACTTCATGATACAACTGGACAGCAGGCTTGGTTGTAAAACTAAAAATGCACAGAAATAGATGAATGTCTTCCACAGGAAATAGGGTCTTTGGAATAATGGGTTGAAATCTTGAGTGAAAACAGATGGAAGAGTACTGAGGCAGTGTGACTTTAAATGTCCCACTCTCCCTCTTTAGATGTGTTTAAACAGAGACACTGGCTTGTTTCGCTTCAGACTTGCTCTCAAACTTAATTAGAGTCACTGTGTCATGCAGCGAAAAGAAAAAAGAAAAAGACTGAAAAAAAAAGATTTGCGTGTGAAACAGTGAGTTGAATGTTGTCTTGGAGCATGTAACATCAGCGAGTGGAAGTTGTGGATTTATGTTTTGCATCTGACTCTCTCTCTCTCTCTCTCTCTCTCTCTCTTTCACACACAAACACACACACACACACACACACACACACTGAACATCTAAGTGTCTGGCTGGCTAGCAGATTCAGGGGGTCTCGGATAGACATCTGGCTTTAGAAATAAGGCTTGTGCAGTTACTTCAGCATGTTAAGACCTCCTGTCTTCAGCAGCCAATATAAGGAGGAAAAGAAGAAGGAGGCGACTCTGTAAAACAGGCAGAGCACTCACTGAGAGCTCATATCTCAGCCAGCCACTGCAGTCGCTCCTTCATTACAACGGGTCAAGATGGGCCTTCAGCATGGACGAGGAAATTGACTTTTATAAGCATTTCACTTGGCTTAAAAAGGTAGGTTGAAATGTATAGTAAAGTTATCATTTTTTGGACATTTCCATTCAGCTTTTATTACTCACATTTTTCTCTCTTTCTCTCATGCACGGTCAACCAGTTATTATTGCAAACTTTTTTTTATGGAATACTGATATGTTTAAATTGTTTTTAAATTAGTTTCCAGCAAGAAAATAATAGTCCATTAAAAAGTTACAAAACAATCAGCATAGCAACGTTACAAACACCATGACAATATTACAAAACATAATATTAATATTACAGTTAAACTAAGTGAAAAAATGCTCTTTTTTTTGTTTAATGTATAGTTTAAAGTTAGCTGTAATAATCTTAGATGGTGACAGTTGCATGAAACGAGAGTCCATGGTGATTTGATTTGTGTAGAACTGTTTTGTTGTCGTTCAAAACATCAAGTTGTATTGTGTCGGGAGCTTGTGATTTGCAATAGTACAAAAGGTCTTTTTACCCTGTCCAGCTTCAGTGATTCTGATCTCATGCCCTTGAACACAAACAAAAATGCTTTCACTAACTAACACTTGACATTTGGAGAAGTAAATCAAGCAGTAAAATTCAATTTAATGGTGAGGGTATGAACATCAATGTGCACACCTGTTCCTAAAGTGCAAGAGGCTTTATAAAGCTTGCCTGCCATGGTTGATGTGGTTTACAAGGCATTGTGGGATTGCAGTAAGCCGGATATGGGGCAGATATTTGTAACATTGCAGGAAGGTACACAATGTAAAACGAAACCAGCCATTACATTCCAAAGTAAGAAAGGAATTACAGAAATAAAAATTCACAAGCCGTAACAGTATAAAATGGTGGTTTAGAAGAGGAATTAAATGCATTAATGTATTGCAGGGAGGGGTTGCACTGTAGAACTCTCAATATTGACATAAATTCTTGGACAGTGTAATAGTGATCACTGTAGTTTCTTCTGAAGTCATACCAGGCGTTTACAGTTCTGCAAGAAGGCAGTGGGACTTGAAAATGGGGGACATTCCAGGGCTTTTGGGTTGTCTTGCATATGAACATTTCTATGGTGAGGTAATAAATTGAATTGGTGCTCTAGAGAGCATCATAACTCTCACTGTTTGAACTCAGCTCTAAAGGTTAAATCAACTATAGATCAGGACATGTGGTGGACATCTGAAACAAGGAGCCAAATCATTCTGTGGGTTTGGGTTGTAAATTCATGTTCCAGTTGATGTTTGCATGGTTTCCAGGTTAAAGCTGAAGTGTAGTTTGTGAGCCTCTAGTGCAACTGAACCGCAACAGTCGTTTCCAAAAGTAAAAAATCCCATTCATTTTATCGATAAGGGAATTGATTTGAATGATAACTAATAAACCTTATACGACAGAACTATTGTGTTATTAATCGATGGTATATGCATTTGTTGAAGCCATCAGTCCACATTATTTTTTTTTTAGATAATCAGGTTCAGTAGTGGAATTCCTGGTGAAAAACTACATTACCCATGATTTTGCAAAGTGTATCTCCACAAATCTGTGACATCAAAATAACACTTAAGCACCACACCCACTCCTGTAAAGCACTAGCACTTTAAATTAATATATTTATTCATTGTTTTTAATTTCATTATATCTGTAGCAATGCTTTATGGGGATTGTAGTTCTTTTCCTCACTCCATAAATTATAATTATATGGTTACTTTTAAGTTCTTTTGAGTTCCTCACTTTAACACATTGAATGATATTACACTCTTTTCTTCTGATATCAAACATTTTTTCTCATTACCTGTTTCCCAAGAAATAAATAATCAGGTTGAATTTATGCAAAGAAAGCCTCATGTGTGAAGACTGAGCACTGCCTTTAGGCAAGCTTAACCCTGTAACTTCTCCAGGCAGTCGGCTCTGTGAACCATGAGTACACAGCTTTATTGTGAAAATTGACAGCCCTGGACACAGCAAAAGCTTAAAAGACAGAGATTATCCATGTGGCAAGCGCTAGCTCTGCTAGCTCAGCGCTGACAAGTGACAGTGTCTTATCACGCCGCGACATGCTGTATTTACTGATGTGTTTTTTGCTGATATAGTCTAAAGACTGAACAGAAGATTTATTTGATCATAGAATTTTAAAAATAGAATTTAAATTTAAAATCTTTATATCTGTCTCGGTCTATGCAACATGCTGTTGTTTATTTTTCCCTTGTTATTGTCACCCTCAACCATTATGCAAATTACCTCATTAATTTGTAATGAGCTACTTTATTGTGTTTCTATTGAAGGGGTGTCAAAGCTGTCAGTTCATTTTTATTATTATTTTTTTATTATTTTTTGGCGCCAACATGTCATTTAACACCTTTAAAACAACACCTATTTTTTTGGCTTACTTGCATATTTCTCTTTGTTGAAGTTTATTCTGTTGTTTGCAGCGAGCCAATTATTCTCCAAAAAGTGGACAAGCAGGTTATTTCTCCTCTTGCACACCTCTCTGTTGACTTTCAGTTTCTGTCTGTGCATGTGTACCTGGTTCTGTACGTTATGGAGACCAAATGTTCCCACAAGGATAGAACTACCAGTATTTTCTTTACCTCTGTGTGGACATTTTTAGTCCCCATGAGGAAAACAGCTGACAAAATCATACAGAATTATGTAAAATTTAAATTTAGGGGTAGAGTAAAGGGATAGAAGATTCAGTTTGTACATTATAAAACTATTATAACCTATGGAATGTCCCAATAAAACATTCAGGTTCAGTCTGAGCTGAATGTCCCCCACAAAGCAAGTATAACCTGAAACAACCCAAACTGAGAAGATATTTTGGTCCTCATGAGGAAATCAGCCACTTCAAGTGATCAAATTACGCTTACAATCTAGAAAACTTCTCTGTGTAAAAACACATGTACATGTGTGTCTCCACAGGTTAACCTCCAGTGCTCAAGCAACAATGAGACCTATCAAGAGCGGCTGGCGAGATTAGAAGGCAACAAAGAGTCTCTGGTTCTCCAGGTGAGATATTTCACTAGGCCTCCAAGGCATTTCAACTCAGCATAATAGTCACAATGTCCAAACAATGAGAAGACAGCTAGCCAACATGCTTGTAAAACCTCACAGGGTCAAACCGGGGGACTGTGGTGTCTCTGTGAATGGAGAGGCATGTGACGCTGACGCGCTGCAGCCCAGGGTGACACAGCTGCCTGTCTAATGCACAATGGGATGTTGTAGATCACATAGCTATGGGACAATCTGTGGACAGGTTAGGGGGTTGGTGTTACTTGATATTTTACCAAGCAGCAATGGTGGACATCACAGTGATAGTTAAGCCATTATCAGCTTTAGAACGGTATATGTTTACTGTAAGCTTGCAAGCTTCTTTGTGTTCATTTAAGAGAGATTTTTCCAATGCAGACATTCTGATTTAACAGTAAACATATCATTCAGTTATTTTATGTCATACAAATGTCACAGATTATATTATTTCTATACTGAATGTCTTCTAGGTGGCTTCTAGGGCACTGCTTTGGGGGTTTCTAAGGCTTCTGTGTAGTTAGGGCATTGCTAGGTGGTTTTTTGGGCATGTAGTTAGTCACTAGGTTATTCTATATGGTTGCTAGGGCATTGTTAGGTGGTTCTGGGTAATTTTCTTGGGTATTCCAGATGGTTTCTACACTGTAAAAAATGACTGTGATTTTAACGGTAAAAAACTGTACAAACCTGTTAAATGGTTTAAAAGCGAAACATTTACAGGGAAAAACTGTAAACTGACATTCCCAGAATTCTCAAATCTTCAAATTTAATAACTATGTTTCTTCTTATTTTTTTCTTTGGGTTGAAAGGTGAAAGTAACTCATCTCTGAGTCTATACAATTCGATGAGAGGTCTGAGAGTATTTTTCTAAGCAATCTGACTTATAATCTTTATTTGGTGGACAATAAAATGCCTAATTTAGCAATTTCCACTCAAACAAACCTGGCGTTGATTTGTAATCAGTACTGAGTATCAAAGGCTTACTTGTGGCTGTCTTTGAATATTAAACAGAGGTGATAGAAAGTATTTTTTTAACATAAAAAAGTGAAGCACTTCCCCTTTAAGAAGTTAGGTCTTTTAACTCTGCAACAAGTGTTACAAAAGTTGCCCTTCTCCATAGTCCCTCCCCTCCTGTGCTCTGATTGGTGGATTGTCTAAAACACTGCTGAACACGATTGGCTCCTAATGCCCTCGAGGTGTTGTTCTTCTCCTTTTACCTGTCCTGCTGGTTGGTAGTCCTTCAGTTGGTGTTGAACAAAAGGACACTTTTAAAACAACTGAATCTCAAGCAGACTCACATGTTAGCATGGAAGTGTCTCAGAGCTAAGGAATGGGCGTTTTTAACTCAAATGTACACATTTGAAGGACTACATCCCTCTGCTGTTTAGACTTTGGGTTTGCATGTGTGTTGCAATCATCGTTAGCATATCTGTCAGAGGAAATGACAGAGAAACTCTGGGCAGGTTTCGGGTTAGCCTGAGTGAACGTTTTGTGCTGTCTGTTGGTTTTAGGTGAGTGTTCTCACTGACCAGGTTGAAGCTCAAGGGGAAAAGATCAGAGATCTGGAAAGTTCCCTGGAAGAACACCACCACAAACTCATTTCTACTGAGCAAATGCTTCAACAGGTAAGACCACATACTTGCTGTCATTTACGTCAAGTTTTAAGCAGAATTGTGGTTTGAAGAATTGAATGTTTGTAAAACATTGTTTACAACCTGAAACTTGAGTAACTTGAGTCATATTTCCATCAGTTTCAGATTTAATTGTGTAGACTTGACTCAGTGTACTAGATTTATGAATTTGGGTTACCAGTTTTTTGCTCCGTGCTGGCATAATCACACCCTCAGAACTTCACATCCACGTTTGTCTCTACAAAGTTAGTTGTTTGTTTGTGTGGATGTTATTATCATAAAATATGATAACTGTGCATGTTTATGTGTGTTTTACTGTTTAGCATGTGATTAACTGGCTTAAACTGGTGGATCTATAATCACACTCGTTTAGTCACTGGGTTAGTTTTTGCTGGCAAGTGTTCCTTTGATTTGAGAAATGATTTTGAAACGGCTATATTCCTTTACCATTGCCAAGTGAAACCACAGAAATAAATATATGCTTATTTGTGAGGAGGATTTTAATGTTGAAAAAAAAATGCACAGACTTACACAGACAGAAAGGACTTGAGTCATTGTGACAATGTTTACAAAAGGTTAAATGATTAATATTTTATGCACGTCACTTTTTTTTCCTTGGAATTCCAAGTATAGGTCTCTGCAGGAAAGTAATGGGAGTTACCAGATCAGGGTGTTTTTACACCATGATACCTGATTGGTTGATGTCATAGTGACGTTAGGTTTAGCAGTGGGGTTGGGATCATTTAGATTGCATGATTTAGAAACACCCAGCAGTTTGAAAACACCCACAAGGTGATAAACACCTTGAAAAGTCTCTGGAATTCTGCCGGTAAATCATTTAATAATTCTTAAAAAAAAAAATATATATATATATATATATATATATATATATATATATATATATATATAACACAATAATAATAATAATAGCAAATAATTTAATATTAAAGTATATATTTTTATATTGTTTATTTCGATACATAACGCATAAAAAAAAATATTAACTTATTTTATATGATCTAATCCTATAATTGTTTGACGTACCAATTCAGTTCAGTTTCATACAACTTTAAGGTTGTATTAGTGAGAATTGGCCACTTTGCCAAGGATCATGTTCAGGATTCCATAACAGGACGGCTGTGTCAACAAATGCTAGAGATGGAGAGATAGAGAGGGCCCTCATGTTTTCATTGATTGATAGGGCAAGTAAACTCTCAGCTTAGTCATGGCAGTTTTCTTAAATACCATGGTTCTTTATAATAGGTGGATCCTGTTGCACAACCAAAAAAATCACATTGACATTGTCAGTAAGGAAAAAAGCCTTTATTCTAAGAAACAGCTACATGTTAAAAAGATACCCAGGTGTATACGCGTTGGACTCTTTTTAATGTGCATCCCTATCTTACCAACAGTCCTTTATCTGATAATGGATAATTTAAAGGGTTAGTTCAACCAAAAATAAAAAAATAAGTCTGTGTTTTACTCGCCCTCGAGTCATCCTAGGTGTATATGACTTTCTTCTTTCAAAATATTCCTGGCTATTCCAAGCTCTATCATTGCAGTCAGCGGGTGTTTCTGTTGAACTATATATATATATATATATATATATATATATATATATATATATATATATATATATATATATATATATATATATATATATATATATATATATATATATATATATATATAATTAATAATAAAATAATAATTGTTGAAGGATTTTGAAAATAAACCAATAGGAGAAAAGGAGGTTTTCCTTTCCTATAGTAAGGATCCTTTGCTCCTATAGAAAAACTGGCTAGACTAGCATATCTCAGAGACGTGCGCTGTACATATGTCCTGCGTGATCCGCCGGAATGCCTTCCACATATAACAGATACAGAAAGTGAGAGAAAAAGTGTTTATTACGATTGAAATATGGGTATTTTTATTATGAAAATATATGGATCAAATGGAAAAATGCAATAAAGCAAATTCACATTAGTTCACATTAAATTGAAGTATATTTTAAATAATAATTTATAGTAGGTAATAGGGGTTCAACTTCAAAAAGTGTGAGCCTCTCTGGTTGCTACAGCTTAATCTTTTCCAGCTGTTCTTAAAAAAAAAAAAAGAGCTTAATTATTAAAAAAGTATTAAAAAATTTACAATGTCATTTATAGTAATGTATTACTCTCATTTACATGGGTGTTTTAGTTCATTTTATAAATATTTTTTTTTATTAATTCAAAGCATTTAAATACATTTACATTACATTTAATTACATGTAATCATTTAGCAGACATTTTTAACCAAAGCGAGGACAATAGAAACAATCAAATCAAAGAAAAGACCAATAATATGTAAGTGTAATATGTAAACTTTTAAATTTTTATTGAGTTAATTAAAATTTGTAGGTAGAGTGTCCTAGTATACTCTAGTAATGTATTCTTGTAATGTAATTCTTATCCAGTAAATTAGAAACAATTTGAAAAGTTGTGGTGCATTTTACCTTTTATATTGTGGCCAATTAGGGACTTTGGGGTAGAAAAGCTGGAAAACCACTGCTGTACACCATGATTTCAAACTCAGTTCCTGGAGGGCCAGAGGCCTGCAGAGTTTAGTTCTAACCCTGCTCCAACAAACAGACCATTTAGTTTTCAAATAAGCCTGAAGATCCCTGCCAGCATGAGACTCGAACCCGCAACCTTTGATTCTCTAAACACCATTAGGGCATGACCCCCCTCCCCATCCTCCCCCCATCAGGACTGTGATGTCGTTGGCTGAATGTGACTCATGTCCAATGTAATTTACAGAAGATATCATCAATATACCAAGGTCTTTATTCATGGTCTTTGCCCAAAATCACTATGTCTGGGACTCACTTGACATGCTTCTAGATTAAACTAAGTATGAGCACACCATCTGAGCTTTCCAATAAAGACAAGGGACTTTAGCGTTCTGATTAAGAAACTACAAGGAGGAAGTACTTCAGGTGAAAGAGGAAGTGATTGCGCTTATTTTTATTTTTTAATTGGCAGTGTGTTTGAGGGTAATTCTGGTCAAAGTATGAGGCATAACTAGAACTAGGTTTTCTTATGTGCACAAGGCAATTTATGCCCTTTTTAAACACTGGCTCGCAAAGGTTCTCAGTGTCCTGCTTGATTTAGCCGGTAGTATCAAACAAAGTTTCCCTCTTTTGGCCCTCCTGACTTTCTCACATACAGGGGCAGAGGAAGTAAAAATAGCGTGCTTGAGTATATTTAGTGGCGCTTGGCTTCAGCCTAAGCATTACTGCGAGAGAACTTGGCCAGTGGAGCAGCAAGAAGCGCCTGTGTGCCGTGTGATTGTTACTGTATACAGTACAAATGTGTGGGTGTGTTTGTGTGTGTCACCATGTGTTCACTAATGTGTGTGCATGTGCTTTAGGAGCTCCTTAGACGAACCTCACTGGAGACACAGAAACTGGAACTCGTGGATGAAGTTTCCTATCTGAAACTCAAGCTAGTCGGCATGGAGGAGGAACACAACCACAATGATGAACAGGAGAAACATAATAAAGCTGAGGTACTGTATCAGTCTGTCAGTTCATACGGGGCAATGGGTTCATCTGTTAAGAGATGGTATTGGATTAATGTCATAGTATTGTAGTTTTCTAAATAATGGCTGTTTACTTCCTCTATATGTGTAGTCTGTCTTGCAGGGATGTCAAAATATCAGTAACCAAAATACCAATACATTGTTTTCATGATTCTCAATGGAAATTTTATTATCACAGCAAAAAATAATTTATATTAATAAAATTTTTATTTTTTTTATTTGTTTAGTTTTCTATTTTTAGTTTTTGTATTTATTTTATATTGACGTAATGTTTTAGATTTGAGTAATGTTATGTGCTTTTGCCAATTCATTACTTTGAGCTTAAAATTTTCATCTAATAATTACTTTATTTCTACATAATTTAAATTACAGAAAACAGTTGTATTTTTTTATTTAAATTTCATTTTAACAATAATTATTTTTCAGATTTATTAAAATGACAGAAAACTTTTATTTTATTTTAGTAAAAATAACAACAGTTTGTTCTAAACTATATTAAGTAATGTATATTTAATATATATTTAACTTTAGCTCATAAAATAATACTGATAAATGCTAATATTTGCATTTGTAGTTCTTTTTTAGATTTGTTGACTAGGAATGATTTCGGTTGACTAGGTGCTATTTAGGTATTTTTGAGCATGCCTGTGTCTTTGTTGTCCACCTGTTGCCTCTAATTCAATTGAAACCACACACACAGGAAGCAGCCGTGTCAGTATATGTGTTGTTAAATACATTTAGAGGTATAGTAATAAAAAAAGTGTATGGTTATAATAGAAGAGAAACTGATATCAGACACACTATTGTGGTTACCAAGAGTTTCATGTTGAAATACAAGATCAGTAAACGTGCTTTTGAGCTGATATTTAATCTGATGTTTCCACTTGGCATGTGGAAAGATAACTAGGGGACAGTGAAGTCATGGTGGCATGTTTATGTCGTGGTGAGTATATGTAGATCCTGTAGATTTATCAACTCTTAACACCTAATTACTTATCAAACTTGCAGTGTTACATACTTTGTGCAGAGTCAACCGACTAAACAGACTCAGAAAAATACCATAAAACTTTAAGGAGCATCTTTTCTGTGCTTTATTTTTCTTGAACATATTAAATCTCTGGCTTTCTGTCTAAAGATGGAACGGGTTTACCACAGCCATGCGAAAACCTGGAAATATCAGCGATTTCAAAGCCTTGAAGAGCCATTATTATTGACAAGCTTAAAGTCATGGGAAATTTCATATAAGCAATATTCATTTGCTTTGGTATCATAGACTCAAAATGTTTCATCAGCTTCATTGGAAGTCATTAGAAAGATTTCTCAATTAGTATGTGAACATTATCCTGGTGTTTGATTTCAGAAAAGTATACCAAGGACTCAAAGAGACCAAAAACAGGAAGGAGTTTGACTCTGAGCCATAGACGTCTCATTGTTACAGTATGTCTTTGACATATGTTTGAATCGGGCTATCACAGAGACTCAGTCTTTCCACACTGACTGTGTGCTTAACGAAACGTGATTTTCGGATATGTATACACACGGAGACAATTACACACACACATTCAAACCCCATGTCCCACAAATGTTTTCAGTGCCAAAAAGGCAGCGTGCTGATAAGGGAAGATGCTAATCATTAGAGACACTAAAGCATGTGATGGGCCTAAATGGGAGATAGTGACAGGCAGCTTGATGAACACAAAATGACAGACGCCAGAAGTGCTCAGTGCTTGTCTTGAGGAGTGTTCAGCTGTACACAACATGCACACACTTTTTAACGCACATCTGCAATGAGTATCATTCATGTTTAGAAATGAAGCAACAAGCGAAGGAAAGGCTGCTAAAAGATGTTCTGCATTTACATACATACATATACATGCATAAATATTTATAAACGGGAACATTGAGAATTGTCACAAAGGTATGTGCATATTCTGTGACTAGTTTATGTTGAAATTTGTGGGTTTACGAAGTGAATCTAAGAAAATCATTCTTTCTTATATATTTTTTTTTCTTCTCATAAATCCATAGTGTCATTGCACACTCTCCGTTCTGTGGTAACCGAGCTCTCCTTGCATTTGTTGCATCAACAAACACTGGCCTCAAGGGTGACAGCTGCAAGGCTCCATTCAACAGGACGGAATGGCAGAAATTCACTTTGAACATACAACATGCGCAAAACACTTCTCCCCCACTCACCTTTAGCATAGAGCTATATATAAGCGTGGAATGTGTGCCTCATCAGCTTTAGCATCAACGGGGAATATCATATGAAACTTCCTCTGGCTGACAGCCTTTGCATTTCTGTCAGAATAGCTAAGATTAGCTTGACTAATCATTCTCTTGTTCACAAGTGAAAAACAAACTGAACATTAACATGCTTCTTGCTAAAATAATATCTTGTAATTGGTGCATTGTACCATCATACGTCACAGATTAGGTATCACAGATGCCCAAAATGTATTTTGTCCTCTGAAATGCAGTATCTTGGTTCCCAGAAAATCTTGTCCTCATATAGTTCAAGTTCAAGTTCAAGTTCAATTTATTTGTATAGCGCATTTACAACAGCCTCCTGGCTGACCAAAGTGCTTTACATAAGAGCAAGAATATTACACATACATAAATAAATAGACCAGACAAAGACCATTGGCAACCAGTGAAGGGATCTAAGAATTGGGGTTATGTGTTCATGTTTACGACAGTTTAAAAGAAGTCTGGCTGCAGCATTTTGGACAAGCTGAAGTCGTGCAATTTATATAGACATGATATAGAACCTTCTTTAAATTTAAAAAAAGGTCAGTAAAAAAACTTTTACCGGCAAAGAGTAGGTCACAATGCAGGTCCCTTCACCACCTTTACTAATATATGCAGAAAAATGTTATTTCAAGCATAATACAACAAAAAAATGCTGAAAACATAGAAGGTATGTGTATAAACACTATTGGGGATTAGTTGTGGACGGATTTTTTTTTTTTTTTTTAGTTTTCTGAAAGTCCGCCGGGCCAAACGCTAGATAAAACTGAGCCCGAACCAACCTCTGGAGTGGAAATGTGACTTATTAGATTCTAAACCCTAAAGTCCACAAAGCCAAAAATGAATATGCCTATTCAGAGAACTCCGATTATTCATAAAACCGTCTATGTCTATGTTTAACTGTGTTTCCAAATCTGATCACTGTTTTCCTTTTTTCTGGCTTTCTTGTTTTTGCTCTCTCAGAGTGTGGTTAATCTAATTAGTGAACTACAGGAGCAGATGTGTAAATTCCAGGAGGAAATCAGCAATCGTATCCAGGAGCAGCGAGCTCGGGAGAGCCTGGGCGAGAATGGCACACGCGAGGCTCTCGACCAGAGCCCCGATGTGGGCCTTGGTGCCTCTGATGCTGAGGAATGCAGCTGCCACTGTAGAAGTGGAGGAGAGAATGTAGGCAGATCCTCATTATGTGGTGGATTTACTTCAAGACCCCCTTTTTACCTCCTTGCTTTACCCTAAAAAATAACCATTCCCCCCATCTCACTTTTGGACACTTGGCAACAGGAATTGCTACTAACTGCCTCTTCTTACAGTGAATCCAATTTGTCTGTGGGCTCCATTGTGGGAATCTCATGGTTACTGGTGTTTGCAGTGTGTTCTGATGACAGAATGTCATGATTTATTTTGGGTGTAAAGCTGCATGAAGGAAATTCACTAACGCTAACCGTTTCTGAGTAGATCCAGAGAGCTTCCAGGAGGGTTGTGGGCTTAGTGGTGACTATTAGATTCTTTTCCTTGATCAGTTAGGGCAGTTTTTGATGTCCCAAGTTATCTTTTTTAATAAACTAATAAGGTTTACCAGGAATCTACAGAGCTTTCTTGTGTGGTGTGGGTTTTATGGGTCAGTCCAAACCTTTTCTTCCGAATTCCTTTGTATTGATATGAATGGCCTTAACATGGAACCCCTGAAGTGGAATTTGCAGGGAAAAAGCCCCTAGAACTTTCGAGTGCCCACAAGAACATTTTTCCACATGCACAAGAAAGTCTCAGGGTTTTATTTTTCTGCAAGGTCAATTTAGGAGCACTGTACCTTAGACAGAAGCATGTTTTTTCCAGGAGCAGTTGCCAGAATGGTTGGATGTTTGCCACTGCAAGGTGATGTGTAATTTTGTTCTTTTTTATTTCTTTTTTTTTTTTTCATCAGGCTTTGTTACAAGAGCTTCACCTTCTTAAGAGCAAAGTTGAAGAACTGGAGGGTGAGAAATCACAATATGAAAGGAAGCTCAAAGCCACTAAGGTAATGCATATTTAATCTGGACTCCTATTAGCTTTCAGTCTAGTATCTTGTCGTTCTGTATTGTTCATTACGAACTTTAACTGCCCCATCAGCATTTACTAACAGTCTCTTTAGCCATATATTGGCTTAACCCTAAATGCAGACTCTTTTCAATGCAATTTCTTTCTCTGATCCCATAACTTTTCTATACATACTTTTTATTCAATTGTTCACTGCACTCTCAGAGTCTCTTAAGCTCTTAGCATAATGAACATCCCTCTGGCTTTCTCTTCCTCCAGCTTTCTATCACCTATTCTCTCCATGTCTGTTACCAGTCGCTCATGACCAAGCTTTCTACACTGAAGCTCACGGTCGAGCACACTCAGGTAGAACGACAGCATTGGGAGAAGTGCTGTCGGACAGCTCAGGTGCTTAACCTTGCTCCCCCTCCTTATCCCTTTTTGTCGTCCATGAGGAATATGACACAAGGGACAGGGCGATGATGGCCCTGTCCCAAAATGGCACCCTCAGTCCTTACGGTCCTTTGAGTTCACATGACGTAATGTTGCTGGATAACTGACGACTATAGCTTCCTTCAAGATCTGCTGATGACACATGGGGAGTACCCTTTTGAATCATAAAATGGGACACCCTACAGTCATGTGGACTATAGGGATACCCAAAAATGAAGACAACTTGAATTTTGCATCAAGAGTGCCATTTAAGACAGATTTATTTCATAATACTTCCACCTCTGCTCAGGAAGTCTATATTTTCCAAGCTTTGTCATAGTTCCATGAAAATGTCCTCTCCTTTGGTTGTTTTCGCCTCTCTGAGCTCCCAGTACTTGTGCCTCTTGAACCCTCTTCCATCTAGATTTGTTTAAAGTCAGGGCTATCCAATCCGGGCCACTATCCTATATAGATTAGATACAACCCCAATTAAACAAACCTATACCACATAATCAAACTTTTGAGGACCACTCAAAACTGTCAGGGAGATGTTCTGGATGTAAACTTTGCAGGAAGGTGGCCCTCCAAGAGCGAGATTAGACACTCGTTTTACATCACTGATTGGTATTCAGTCAGTTGTTGACAAGCTAATCACTAAATATTTTATGATAATCGTGCAGCTTCATGATCCCCAGTTTTTAATGGATACCCGTTTAGATGGCTTGCAATTGCTTTAGCTTTGAGAGCTTAGCCAAGGATAGATCTCCACATGGTCTACCGGCAATCTTTTAAACCACATTATGTGGAAGTGAGCAGTGTAGAAAAAGTGCATACGTGGATGGGCTACTATAGATCATCCATCTGTTTGTGTGAGTACTTGCACATTAGTGTGGGTTCGTATGACTTCTTTCTCTGGTAGATTGGTAGGTCCGTCCATCTTGGGAACAAGGGTTGAACAGTTCGGTATAGGAATGTTAACAGATTGACACACTATATTTGTACATACAGCACATTTTTTATGTACGTTTCATCATGTCTTATTGTCTTCTATAGCCTGTAATGAAATACTACAAATAGTTCTTCCCTAATTTAGTCATGTTTGCCTGTTACTACCCACACAACATTCTCTCATTTTTGACTAAACAATGGCTGATGAGTGAATGTTTATTTGTGGTGCAGTTGGTGGCACAGAAATAAAAGGAGGGTCATGGGTCTTGCTATGTGCTAACATTTGAGCATTTACAAGGTTTGGACACGGGTGTAAGGAATCTGCATACAAAGATGTTTTAGCCAGTTTCAAAGTTCTGATAGGGATGATGTAATCTCTTCAAGAAGACGTAATGCGGGAGTCTGAAATCTGTTGTCTTGATTTAGCTAGCTAGAAAGCTACAGTGTGGAAAGACTTTTTGTGTTTGATAATTCAGCTCAATATAAATAATTTTGTGACTTTTTTTTTTTAACCTTGTAGCCAACTGTAGTTCCAGCATTGCTACTTGACCATTGAAGTTTTTTGTGGGAAATCATGTCAGAGAGTTGTGCTTGCTATTTGGTGGTGGTATATCAACAGTAGGTATATTCTACATATGAAACAGAAAAAGCTTACATGTTTGTGGTACCCCCCCCCCCCATTTTGCATTTTGTGACAATATAGTGGGTGTTTTTAAATGTGAACGTACCGTTTATCACCCAAAATGGTGAAGCTTATTTCAACCTGTATTTAACCCTATTGTGCCTGTCATTTTTGTGTTTTCAGTGTCAGATTCCCCTGTTTTCCCAAAAACTATTAATATTAATACCGTTGTGAAACATGTGGATATTGTTTTCTTCTTTCTTACGTAAGTGTTAATAAAATGATGGTTTAGAGTGTTATATTTTGTTTTTTAGACTGAGATTGGCAAACTCCAGCAGCTGCTTGCTACGAAGAATGCTGAAATTGAGTGTTTACAGAATCAGCTTCTGTCCCAAGGAACCATCAACGATGACATCACAGAGAGAGGTACCACTAAGAAGATTAAATCCTAATGGTTGCTGAAGTGATGCCTTAGTGCAGAATAATTTAGCATTGCATTAATAAGACACTTTACCCTAATAAGGTACAAAATAGGACTTGAACCCTTTACAAATTAAGTCTTAAGGACAGTTTTAAACCCTGATTAGTTTGACTGTTTAATGTTTTTTTTCCTAGCAATAAACATCAAAGAAACATCAAAATCAAATAGACAATTTATGAATGTACTAAATAAGTTTTGTATGTCTATGTGCTGTTGTCTCTGTGTACTGGAAGCTTATGTAACTAAAACAATTTCCTTGTATGCATAAGCATACTTGCAATAAATCTCTTTCTGATTCTGTTTCTGAAATGAGTAACAGGGTTGCAAATTTAGCCAAAACTAAGTATAAAGGGTTAGTTCACCCAAAAATGATAATTAGCCCATAAATTACTCACCCTCAAGTCATTCCAAGAAAGCAAAAGAAAGGATGACTCAACTGCTCACAGCTGCTATGTTTTGTATGTCGCTGAACTTCATTTTAGCACATTTTAGCATTTAATCTCATTATTTGTGCATTATTAACAGCCCAATGGGGGGTGTTTTTTATTGACTGTAAAGTATTACACAGTGTGTAAAAACTTTAATTATATGTGTAAACCTTATTATATGTGGAGTTAAATATAATACATAATTAGAAATCAATATTAAGAATAAATTATGCAGTATAAAGTTTACAAATCTAATAGGTGAAATATATCAAATATATTGAAAAATATAAAAAAAATATAATACATTTATTTAAATTTATTTGTAATCCTGTTGAAATTGTCATGTTAAATATATTGCACACTAATTAGAAAATATTTTTAATAAAATAAAAGTTATTAATAATAAAAAAAGTACAATGGCACCATTATGTTATAAATTATTGTTGACTTTTTGATTTTCTTTGGAATTTATTTCCATATATGGTGCTGTGAAGGAAGGTTTCCTTTCTTGAAATACTAGATATACTTCATTTATTCTATCAAATCAAAGTCTAATTCTTCCTAGTTGCATAATATTTCATTAAATCTACTCTGCATGTCGATGTTCATTTAAATCAGGGTGTATTCTAGTTGTATTTAGAGTAAATGTACACATTCAGATTTGATGCTGTCAGCCTAATGTGTGTTAATTTGTTCAAAACTCCCATTTTTTTTGTGTCAGAAATATACGTCTCGGATTAAATTCTGAATGATATAATTTAGATTATATATCTAAAAATAAAAATCATCTAATGAAGTTTCTTTTTGCATGTAGATTAGTGTATATAACTGAATATTAGCGAATCTTGCTTGTAGCCTAACTACATTGAAACTCTAATGCTACTTATAATTTAAACTAGCTTCCCCAACACTGCCATAATGATGTAATGGTGCACATATTAATTGAGTTTTGCTCTTTATGTTCCAGATCAAGAGCTGCAGAGGTTAAAAACTGGAATGGAGATGCTAATAGCTGCCAATAATGAAAAGGTAAGTCAGCATCCGTGCACTTTGCATTTAACAGGTCCAAAATGTGCAGAAAGCAGCATGCATGTTGTAACAGGTTTAGAGGTTTGTATATAGACTAAACATCAACTATATTTTGTTTATGAAGGATCGACACATAGAGGAACTCAATCTTCTGTTGGTCCAGTACAGAAAATTAAAGGACAGCTTAGCCCTTTCTCAAGGTACATTTTGAGTAAAACTTAATTTTACTATTTTAATGTTTTAGTGTCCTTGCTAAATGAATTTGAGCCTTGAATGTGGTTCTGTGACTCTTCAGTGACCAACAATATGTTGCTGTCTGGCAGCAGTGAGGAGGATCTTAATGGCACTCGAAAAATAAAAACCCTGACGCATAAAGCATACTCTGACATTGTCAGACCGGAGCTACAGGTACTATTCAAGGTTTCAGATGGGTCATTTCAGAGAAAAACTGCATGATCTTGCTTTTTCGAGTTCTTTAATAGCACAACCAGACCATTTATGGAGAAACAGGTCATTCAGAAGTCATCACAATGTTGCAACCATAAACACATTAACAGAGTGGGTTGTTTTACACGCCAATAACAATGTATATATAGAAGTCTATATGCACTACTATTTATACTTTGGGGTTTGGATTTGTTTCATGTTTTTTTTAAGGTAGTCTCTTATGCTCACAATGGCTGTGTTTATTAAAAATACGTAATTGATAAAAAAAATATATGTATATTTAATCTATTCCTGTGATGCAAATCTGAATTAAAAGCGGCCATTGCTCCAGTCTTCAGTCATAGAAGTCATTTGTGCTGCTTAATATCTTTGTGGAAACTATAATGCATTTTTTCCATAAAAAAAAAAAAAAAAGAATTTATTTGAAATATTTTGTAACACTTTAAATATTTTAATGTTACTTTTTAACAGTTTAGTGCATAACTGCCGAATAAAAGTGAATTTGAATTTCTTTCAAAAACAAAAATCCTTAATTTGAAATTGTCAGTGTTTGTGTGAAAATGATTGTGTGCAAGAAATCTTGACTAACACTATAAGCGGACTTCAGGGGAAACCCCTAAAATGCTAAAAGGCATAGATTGTGTGTCTACATATTTCTATTCAACTTTGGTTAGGTTTTAAGTTCTACTTATTTAACTCTCCACAGATGTCTTCCCGAGACCCGTCGCCACTCCTGGTGTCTACATGTTTCCAGAGGGAGCTGGACTCCAGGTGAGTGAGAGGTTGTATTAATAACAGAACATTGATTATAGCAGAGTCTCAGTGGGACGCTGTTCTTAAAGGCAATTTGGATCAGGAGGCCTCTTTGCGAAAAGGACCATTTAGTTGCAAACTCACTGTCCTAATTATTAACCAAAGCTAATGTGATTTTGTCAACTCTTGTCTTTCTTGCACTCCATCCCGTTCTATCCTTCTCTGGCCCAGCTTTCGCAGTATTCTGCCCTCTATGGAGACCTCGATGGTATCCATTGGCCACTTGGGCTTTTACAGCAGACAATGGCAAGTGGAGTGTGTGTTTGTGCTGGTTTAAAAGGGGCTCTAAAGTAGCAGTGGCCTTGTTCTTGTGATGTTTTTGCCACACACCACACACGCTGATACTAATCGATCTAGTTATGGCTGGAGCATTTCCTTTGATATTTCGATATTTTCAATATTCCTCTGCATGTAAAAAAAAAATCACAACAATCAATTACTAGATACATTTAGCAGAAATAATCATTTTTGCAGTATATGTGCAAATAGAAAATAATTTTGCTAACTTTTTTTGTACACTGTGAAAGAGAAAGGAAATTCAATTGAAAAATGTTAACGGTGCAAGAAATTTGTAAAAATGTATATGTCCTTTTTTCATATTTTCTTTTTCAATTGAATAATGGAGTTTTGTCTTTATTTTATTTATTTATTTTTGCAAAAATGTAATTTAAATTTGACAGGAACAATGTTATTCTCAGATTGCAAATTTAAAGTGAATAAAAAAATTTCTAATTTTGTTGCTTAATTTGCATTGGAAATCAAATAGCAACATTACATCCATCTATTGTTTTTAACCATGAGAATATGCTTCCAGCTTACATTTGTTAGTCTGTGACGTAACCTGAACAAACAAGATGCACTTATTCTGCAATAATGTAAGCAAAGCTAATAAATATTTAATATAATTGTTCATGGTTTTATTTTCAGGTCAATACCACGGATGCTGTCCACCAGCTTAGAAGAACTCCAAAGTGGAAGTTTACAGATGGTACAAAAACCAGAATCATTTTGTATAAATAAATATGACTATTCTGCTTCTTGTGGCCAACTAACTCATATAATTAACAAAATGCTTTTTTTATGCTTAATGTCTCAACTAAACTCAGATCTCTTTAATGCTTGATTAACATGAACAATAGTGCTTTAATTCTGTATGTTTCAACTAACAGTGTGACTCTGAGTGTATGTTTGTGTGTTTTTTCTGAAGCATGTAGTGGGCCAACCAGTAGAGGCTGTTTTAGAGGTACTATTAGCTAACATAAACCAATAAACTAACGCTAACACAACACCAAAACCACAACAATAGCCTTTGCTGTATGCACATGCATTAGTTAACATAACGTATGCACGTTTATTTGTTTGCCTGGCTTATTCGAACAGAAATGCTTATTAAGAAAACGCTTACAACTGATATTACAGTGTTTGTTCTTGTTGTTCAAAATTACATTTATTTGTTCATTTACAGTATTCATGTTATATGTTTAATTAAATTCTAAAGCTGTTTGTAATAAAGCAGTTTTATGGTTAATTTATTAGTTTAATTAATAGCAATATGAAAAACTCAACATGAATATTTAATCACTAAGATGAATTCATTTCTTCCATAGAACCGATATAAATCTGAAAATAACAAATATCAGACGCTTCCGGGCAAGTTTAGTCGTCCAGAGCAGAATGGAGTGAGACTGCAGCCGTCTTCCCCACTGCAACTGTCTCCTGATGAAAGTGAAGGCAGCGAATTCAACCTGAGTAAGCAATTGTCTCGCAGCACCCACAATTCTTTGTGTTGAAATTATTTGTTAACCTGGGCTGTGTCTGAAAACAAAATTTAAGTGAGCTTTTGAGAGAACCATGCATTTGGTGTGTACGATGTTGATTTCTTGCCATAAATTTAAAGTAATAGTTCACCCAGAAACTCATTCTCACGGCACCCATTCACTGCAGAGGCAAAGTGATGTAATCCTAATTTTCTCCAAATTTGATAAAGAAAAAAAATAAAATAATAAATAACGATGAAGAAACAAACTTGGATCTTGTATGGACTAATAGTACATAGGATTGAATAGTACATTTTCAGCAAATTAACATTTTTGGGTGAACCATTTCATTAAGTTAAATATTTAATATATAATCTTAAATATTAAAATAAAAATACAAATAGAAAAATGACATTTGTGAATGTATTTCTTGTAGGCATAATAGACAGGATGTTTCTGTATACTGACTGCATTTTCAGCTTTCAGACACAGGCTACATTTTTATCATACAACCTTTGACCTTATTAATACTGTATAACCTCAGCTGATGTGATTTGTGCTTGTTTGCTCTTCCATTTTCTGAATACTTTTGTCCTCTAAGCTTTTTGACTATAGCATCTGTTTAAGCATCTTATTCAGCCTTTTTTAACACTACAGTGTCTTTGCATGATCTTCTGTTTATCTTTTCGTTACTCTTTCTCTCTGACTAATCCATCTCTTGGGCTGTGCAACTGTCTCCGCATGCGTTTCTCCTCTCTCACTCGGTGCGAAGATCACTGCCGAAGCGCCAGTGCTCCAGCTTTAGGTATTGTCCTCTCAATCTCACGTTTGCATGCGACCACGGAGCACACTCTTGCTGTGTCATATTGGATTTAATTTTAAAGCTGAAAGCAGGGGGAGTTTATTTTTCCCTTTCTCTGTCAATCTCTCTCATCTCAGAGATTAGACTTTGAGTTTATACTTAATGTGATGCAAATATAATGTACTTTATATGGTTATAAGGAATAAGGAAAAATCCATTTGGGTTTCATATAGACTTCAGAAGTCTGGTGCTGAAAACTAGAAAAGTACTCTGCATTTAACCCATCCAAGTGCACACACACAGTAGTGAACACACATCCGGAGCAGTGGGCAGCCATATTGCTGCGGCACCTGGGGAGCATTTGGGGGTTCAATGCCTTGCTCAAGGGTCTCCCCTCAGTCGTGGTATCCCCCCACTGACAATTCCTGCCGGATCTGAGACTCAAACCCGACACCTTCGGATTTCAAGTCCAATTTTCTAACCATTAGACCACTACTAAAGAAGGAATAATGCATGTTCAGTCCAATAGTGAACCACTAAATATGCAGAAACACAAAACTGAATAAGTGGATTGCTTCCTGTTCACAGGAAAGGCAGAGAAGACGGATGATTCGACCTTGTCTGACCTTTCACCCATGTCGTCTGGACTAGAATCAGGTCAGCAGTCTCCTGTTTCACCAGAGCACAAGAAGAACCAGAAAGGCATTCGTAAAAAACTGTGGGGAAAGTAAGTATTTGAGGGTTTTTTAATTGGTTAAAGACAAGCGTTATGTTTTTTTAGTGATATTGTGTGAAATATGGAAATCACAAGTTTTAATTTTACTCTTCGGGATTGGATTGTATCATGAAAAGTGGCTTGTGATATTATTGGCTATATATATATTTTTTTGTGCCCTTATGGCCACACCTTTTTTTGCTCTGGTTCTTAGGATCAGGAGAACACAGTCAGGTGGTCTTCCTGCAGACGAATCTGATTCTGACTTCAAGCGAGGGGGTTTCAGGGCCACGGCCGGCCCTCGACTCACCTGCCTGAGCACCAGCACCTCAGCACGGTATCTCAGCACCATGCAATATTCATAAACGAGCACCGTTATTCATGTTTCTAATATTCTACATGTGTTCTGCAGTGACAGGAACATCCCCTTCTCAAAATGGTCATGTGATCAGGTGTGTGCATGGATGGAGGAGTTTGGTCTGGTTCAGTACGTGAATATGGCCAGACAGTGGGTCACCAGCGGTCAGACTTTACTCTCCTCGCAGGACATTGAGAAGGTGGGCGAAACTTCATACAAGATTTAAGCACAAGACTATGGGCTAAAAAAAAAATTAACAAATTCAGACCTGTGGCTTACATCAACAATCTGATTTTGTCATTCAACTCTATGAAATGATTTGGCTATATCTCTTGCTTCAGGTGGCAGTGGTGCCACTCAAATCCTGGTTTGGTTCTACCTGCCCGATCGACTTTAACTACTGTTCTGTGTCTGTAATGCTGCATGACTTACTAATTTGTTCTGCCATCAAATCCACTCAAATGAATGTTCAGCTTTGGTTTTTAGTGAATGTGAACAGTTCTCACATTTAATTCAACATTTCAAAATATTTGTTTTCATTTCATTTCTTGATATTGATAACTCCGTTACCACAGAAACAATATGCTGTCACAACCAGTTTGATTTCTGTTTTTTTCACATGTAGGAGCTGGGCATTAAACATCCACTTCACAGGAAGAAGCTCCAGCTGGCTCTGCGCTCCTTCAGCACCAAAATCACAGAGAAATCCTCTGAACTGGACCACATCTGGGTCACGCGTATGTACCCATGAAACCACTCTTATGAGACAAACGCCGACAATTTTCATCATTCTGCATGTGCATTACTGATAAACATTTTTTTCACAGTTTTGTTTGTGCACACATGGAGGACCAGTGCTGTAAAAATACAATTAATCAGTCCGAAATATTAATTAAAACAATGTAAACAAATAAATCTTTTCAAATGAATTTTTGGGACATTTCAGTTGCATTTATGAAGGGCTTTTTATTAACTACATTTTAAAACAAATTAAACGTTTAAATTTGTATATTTATTTGTCAATTAAAAAAGTTATATTTGATTTGTTTTTGTTTTTTTATAATTTCGTCACTTTAAGTGACACTCCAAGTTCTCCTTACATATATATATTTTAAATAATGTAAGTAAAAGAAAAAAAAATGTAGTTACACTCTATATAAAGAAACTGTTATTTCTACACAGGGTGGCTGGATGATATTGGTTTACCACAGTACAAAGACCAGTTTAGCGAAGGACGTGTGGACGGTAGAATGCTGCAGTACTTGACAGTGGTAAATATCTTTAACTTCTTATAGTGCCTTGCAATCAAGTTAGAGGACTGGAATTAACTAATATATCATATGTGATCAGTATTTATAATTTGTTTTTTTAATTTCAGAACGATCTGCTGTTTCTGAAAGTCACCAGTCAGCTGCATCATCTTAGCATCAAGTGTGCTATCCACGTCCTACATGTTAACAAGTTCAACCCCAGCTGCCTCAAAAGAAGACCTGGAGATGAGGTGTGGATGAAATGAACAGAAACAAAGAGAGGGCAATCCAGCTCTATACTTCCAGGACTGATATTGCTCATTATTGATCTGCGTATTCATGTTGTCTGACAGAATAAGACATCGCCTTCTGAGGTTGTTCAGTGGTCCAATCACCGTGTGATGGAGTGGCTCAGATCAGCTGACCTGGCAGAATACGCTCCCAACCTGAGAGGCAGCGGAGTGCATGGAGGACTCATAGTGAGTAACTCGCATCTAACACGTTCTCCTGCAACTCCGAAATTAATTCCCATGGGCTCTTTTCACAACCACGAAACAGCCATCCAGACCACCCTAGCAAATGCATAGCAGCCCACTAAAAACTACTCTGAACAACATAGTAACTGCAGATCTTTCTTTTACACAGATCTTGGAACCTCGTTTTAACTCGGACACACTTGCGATGCTCCTGAACATCCCCCCTCAGAAGACTCTGCTGAGGAGGCATCTGGCCACTAATTTCAACATGCTGGTGGGCTCTCAGGCTCAGCAGGAGAAACAAGAGTATCTGGAATCATCAGGATACACGCCGCTAACAACCACTGCTAAAGTCCGGGTGAGATTTGACATTTGCTGACCAAATATTTAGAAACGCCTTCATCACTGCAACTGAATGAAGTTGGAAGCCCTGACAAACGGACAAATGCTTCAGCCGCCCGGTTCCGGTTTAATCTCAGCTGATGCAGCAAATGTGCATCTAGACCAAATGTGCTGAGCACACTAACTAAGCACAATGAAGCTTTAGATTAAACATTTCTGTCATCATTTAGGCAGTTGAGCCATTAATTTTCCTAATAATAGAAAGTGTGTGTTTAAAATGCACTACTTCTGCAGATACAAAATTATTATTTCCAACAAACAGCATTAAAAATTATCTTTTTATTTTCTATTATTTTTTCAAAAAAAAAAATTGAAACTGATTCTGGAGGTTCATGATTTGGTCTTTGGTCACAATCCGATTAGGATAATTTGATAATTTGCAGGCAGTTTCTGATGATCCAGCCCAATTCAGTTCATTAATTTTAATTAGTACCAGTATCAAACACAATTAATTATTTATTCTAATTATTTTAATATTTATTTTAATTCATTTTAATAATAATGAAAAGTTAATTTAATTTGGTGGAAATATTCTGATTTATTATTATTATTAATGCTTGTAGTACTAGAAGTGATGATGATAAAATGGTGTCAGATGTAAAAAATAAAAATTCTGTTTGGTCTAAATAAAAAACTAAAATACAAAAATCAAACTAAAAGTGAATTTGGCCATTATAATATACAGTATGAAAAATATAATTTAATAATGCTGTTAAATCTTTAGGAAATTGAAAATCCTAAATGACTAAGTGTTTTCAATATTAACTTTAAGTAAGCATTAGATGATGCATTAATCATGATTTTGTGTTTTATTCTTCATTTGTTGTTCCTCAGCCACGTAAAATAGGTTTCTCCAGTTTTGGCCACCGTAAGAAGCGTGCTGAGGACTCCACTGACTACATCTGCCCTCTGGACGCTTCACCACCCCAGGCCCTGCTCAATGGGGCCAACCAAGCCTACAGCGGCATCAGGGGTCTGAGCCCCACCTTTGACAGGGACCCACCAAGACGGGAGCAGGTGGGAGATCTACAGATCTGATGCTCTGCTAGCCATCACCGCTGAGCTTGCAGCCAATAACCCTCCACCCATATCCCACAAAACCCATGACAACCTCACAACCACACAGGTGCCATTTTATAACATCGCAACATCCCTCATTGACGGACACAAGACAGCAGTATGGACACCGCAGGAAGACCTGAACCCAAGGGTTAAGTTATGTAAATGACATCATCTCACAAAGGCAGCAGGGTTTAACAGAACAGTTTTCTCAGAATAGTGCCATTTTTCCTGTGATGGACAGCTATTTGATCATTTTTTTGTGAATCGTAAAAAAAAAAAAAAAAACAAGTGTATTCTGAGATTTATTAAAGTATTCCATTTTTGTAACCTGACATCTACTTTGTGCTGTTTTAAAAGACAGTTTGTACAATTTTGTGCAATATTTGCATATTTTAGGGATTAATTTAATGGTATATTTGTGATTTAAAAACAAAAAAAACATAGACTTCTATTAAATGTTCAGCAGCACATTTTTAAATAATCATGAGGCTATTTTTATACAATAAAATGCACAAGTATTTTTATAGTTGAAGATGGTGTAACGATATAGAACCTAAAATATTGTCATAATCAATAAACTTCCTCAATCCCAGTAATATGTTTTGTTGTTGTTGTTTTTGTACACACAGAGAAGCTAACCCCCCCCCCCCACTCCATTGTCATTGTCCTTTGTGGGGGGGGTGCGTGGAACTATGTTTTTTGGCTGTAAATGGTTTAAGAAATAAATTCTTGCAACAAATGTTTAATAACAAACTCTGAAAAATGTTTGCAACTGTTGCAATGTTGCAAACATTAAGCATTAACCTGCATTCATCCATGCATCTGGCCATCAACAAACACCCATTTTCACAATGTGGAGAAGTGCATGCTGGGAAAGGACTTTCATGCACTTGTGCAGGTAGATTCCTCTCCATTTACAATATCTGCACTTCATTATCACCCATTTCTTCTGCTAAAAAATTCCTTCTATTAATAAAATTATTTTTCCTAACTATGACCAAAAGATAAATGTGAACGTACATTATTTACATCAATATATTTGATGGATATCTTGGTTTTTCAGATGTTGCACACTAAAGAATCAGTGACGCAGGTCGAGGCCTTTTCAAGGGGAATTAACAACCTCACAGTAAGTAGATAACTTACTGTTTTTTTTTTTTTTGTTGTTGTTGTTTTTACTCTACAGTGCCTATTAATAAATTATTATTCTAATATTTTGGTAACTTAAATATACAGTATATATAAAATTATACAATAAAATAATTAAAAAATAAAAACGATATAATTAAGCAATGTGAATATTGCTGTAGTTTCAAATGAAAAATAACCTATATATATATATATTAGGGGTGTAACGGTTCACAAAATTCACGGTTCGGTTCGATACGATACACTGATGTCACGGTTCGGTTCGGTTCGGTTCGATACGTTTTAGATACAGCAAAATGCAAAAACATCTCAACTTTTCAGAATGCCGCAAGCGCACCGCGGGTCATGTGACAAGAACCAACCAATCAGCTTCATCCTTTCCCGTAACAACGTTGAGAGCTCAGCCAAGATGAAGAAACAGCTGATCATAGTTGTATATGGATTGCAATTTTGAAATAAATTTAGTAGCAGAGCTACTGCAAGCGATTTTTAGAGCTGCAAATCCATTTATCCTTCGCTGAAATTTCCGCGTCTCATGGAGAGAGCACGTCATTGTTGCTTAGCAAAGACAGACGCCTCATGAGCGCTTCTGCCGGAGCGCTTTGGAAAGGAGGAGAAAGACGCGCTTAGCGTTTTCCATGCGTTTTTAGGCACGATATGTGAACCAGACCTGTTGGTTATTGGAGGATCTTCTCATTTCTAGTCTGTTCAACGCATTGGCTATTTTGCAACGAGCCTTCAGCGTGTACTGAGTGAGCGAGCGCCTGCTGAGTAGCCTAACATAAACATATAAGATGGTGTTTTTTTCTTCTTCGGGAGTGTCAGGGGCGTTGCCTGTTACGTTGTTTGGGTTATTGGGCTACCTTGTTGAACGCATATCATTATATTTCTCTCTCTCTCTCTCTTTTTTTTTTTTCAAATATAATTAATTACTCCAACGAACCGTTCGGTATACGTAATGCGTACCGCGTACCGAACCGAAAGCGTCGTACCGAACGGTTCAATACGAATACGCGTATCGTTACACCCCTAATATATATATATATATATATATATATATATATATATACGTATATACATTTATATAATAGTTTACATATATTTCTCTAACTGACACTACTTATAGTATTTATTAAATTTATGCATTTAGCAGACCCTTTTATCCAAAGCAACTTACATTGCATTCAAGCTATCAATTTTCTCCTAAAGTGGATTTGAACCCCCAACCTTGCGCTTGCTAACGCAATGCTCTCTCTCTCTCTCTCTCTCTCTCGCACTGCGCAAAACTCTGCATTTAAACATTCAATAGCAAATACTTAAAACTAATAACAAAACATACTTAAAGTAGCTGATTCAGAAGCACCAGATTGTCATAGCAAAGTCTGAATGACCTCCTCTCCTAGGTTAACAAAACAGTCGTCCATAAAATATGTTGCTGTTTTGTTCTAAGTAATCTAAAAATTCCTAAATGCATCTACTTTCGTAAGGCCAAATAAAGTGCTTTTGCTTTCTCCTAGATACACACAGCATCTCCCTGACATATCTGCTTCAACACTAACTGTGGTTACTGAAACCACGCTGACTTTCTTTGCGTAAACATTTGGGCGGCATTACGCAAATATTTCCACATAGTGACGTAGACATGAATGAACCGTTTCAGGGGGGCGTGGCAAAGTCTTAACTTTAATAAAGAATATCTCTTTGTATTTGAGACTTTAGTCTTTGCAACTTTACATATCTTCTTCATGCACCAAGAGCTTGTAACATCATATGACCCCTTTAAGGCAAAATTGTATTTATATTTATATGCACCAATATAACAATAGCTTAAAAAAAAGTTTTGCTTTTGAAAACACCAGAATTGTTAAAAAGGTCCATGTTACACTTAATGGCCAAATAAAAATCACATCTTAAAACTGCAATATTGCCATTGCTTAAAATTCTTATTTTATTGTTTTTGTAGTGTCACACATCTGTTACTGAAAAGTTCAGGTTGAACTGCTTAACTAGGTTTAACTTCTGCAGAGCTTCACACTAATCCTGACACCCTCACTTCCTTTCACTTATAGTACTTACTCAGCCAAGACGAGTTGCTGAGAGGAATGAGACGCAGCCAGACCGCCATAGTGTGATCGGCCTGGGTCACATTAACTCCACCGTCCTGCTGAGAGTGTACCTCAACCTAACCCACCTCACCCTCAAAGCTTCAGGACCTGAACTGTGTAACACAATCCTACATAATTCAGCTCAAGAACACAGCTCTACTATTTTTGTTATTGTGTTACTAATTATTTTGGAGGCGTTATGAGGTTATGATGTACTGTATGACAATCAGATCGGAGTTAAAGAGCAAACAAAAAAATGATTGTGTAATATGCAGACAGCACTTTTCGCAAAGCCTTTCTGTCAATAGATAAAATCATCTACCTCAACCATTGTGTTTTTCTTAAAGTATTCGTATAGCCAGTTGAACTGCATGCTAACTGCATTGCTTGATATACCTCTGTTAAATCCATCCCAAGAGTTAAAAGGGGTTTGTTGTAGTAGGGGGCTTTAATTTGTGTATGAAGACTTGTCCAGTGTCCAATGTGTCCCATAATCCAACTGACAAACACTGTGACAAACTTTATGAGGTCCTTATTCATATATGTTGAGCTTTAAATGAGCATACTTATCTTAACAGGACTCCAAAGAGGAGAAGAAAACTCAGACCACAGGTTCACTCTCAACCAATACCAAAGAAAGAATAATATTGGTGAGTTATTTTACCTTGCAACATTTTACATGTCAGTGACCATTGACAGCTATTTTATTTGTGGCAAACTGTCATGTTAGAGATGTCAGCTATTTTATTTTAAACAATATTAATAATTATTTTCTTTGAAAGAAGTCTATTTTACAGTTAAATTTTTTTTTAATACGGTTACAATATTGTGAAAAATTAGTTTTTACTCCAGTCTTCAGTGTCACATGATCCTTCAGAATTAATTCTAACATATTGGTTTGAAGTTCAGTTATTGTCCACTAACACTGCTGCTCAATTATTAATAATGGCGATTATTATTATTAAGGTAAAAACAGTTAGCTATTTTGGGGGGAAACATGGTAATATTTTTTTGTCAGGATTATCTGATTAATAGAAACAATTTATTAAAATTTCTATCACTTTTTATTGATTTATGCATTCTTGTTGAATAAAGCATTAATGTGTTCTCTTGCTTTTTTTGTATTTATTGTGTAAAACTATTCAGTTTAAAACATTCAAACATTACAAAGTCCCTTTGAATCAATTTGCATCCTTACTGAATAAAAATATACATTTCTGAAAAAATGAATTAAGTAAAATTAATAATTAAATTGTTATAAAAATATATATATATATTTTGAATCTGACTTTTGGTGAGTTAAAGCAAAGTTTGAAGAAACAGTAAATTGAAAATGCAGTAGTGTAATTATCTATCAATATTTCCAGTTTATAAGGGAAACCACACTTTGAACTAGACCGGCTGGACTGAAGCAAACAGATCTCCAGTAAGCCAAAACCAGCATTTTCAGAACCTTATGGGCTAAACCCAACAAAACAACCTCGCCAGACCTCATCCAGAACAAAGGAGTGTCTGCTTTTCAGGGAACCGAAGAACAAGTTCCACCCAAGTCCTTCAACCCGGAGTGACATCTTTCTGATGACCTACTTCATCCTGCACAGCAGCAATCTTACCGACATGTTCAACTGCACGGCAATGACCCCAGAACAGAAGATCCGGCTGGGTGCCCACTGGGTCTGGGATCAGCCGAGCAAGAACCCCCATATCCAGATGGTGGCCCAGGTTCTCTTATAATGCCTCTCTGTGCAGTGGTCACTGGTCTATTAAAACGCACCACATATTAAAGTTTCTTTGGAGTTTCCATATGTTTTATTCAAAACAAAACTTGAAATCGAGGGATTGTGAGGTCATTGGCAGGCGACACATTGACACTCTGGACACGGTCAAAAATTAGTTCAGATACACTAGTTAAAATATGCTCATTTCTCTGGATTTAGACATTCTTCAAAACATTTGGGATATGCAAGTCAGCAAAATATATGTTTTTGTTTTTTGTGGATATTTTAATTAAAAGAAAAAAAAAAAACTTACGTATTGTGCCTTTAACCCCTTTAGGATTAAATAATTAGTTTATCGGGTAAAATAAAGATGGAATCAGCAGACTAATCTCTAATTCAATAATCCAGCCAACACGCACCAGCCTTTCATTAAATCAACAACAAATTACTTTAGTTTTGCAGAAATAGCAGAGATTCCCCTTTCCTTACCTTTGACTGTTGACGTTTGTAACATGTTTTATGTTGGTAATAATTTTACCACCAACGCATATGACTTAATATTTTAGTTTTCATGACTTAAAGTGTATTATATATAAATAATGAGACAATAATGATTGGTTAATAATAATCATGGTTTCACTGAATAAAATAGCCTACATAATGTTGGTAATACAAAATAAACAATTTTCGTTAGCCTATGTGCCTCCAAAGGGCACCAAAGGCCAGATAATTGCTGTTGTTACACTTATGGGACGATCAAAACCTTGGTTAATAATGACCAAACCTTTAACTCAAATATCCATTTAAATTTAGGCCACCTAATTGCGAAAGGAATGTTACAGCCTCTTTTTTTTTTTTTCAACAAAAACGTTGACATCACAATCCTTACCAAAAGTAACCATGGTTTTATTACAGTAAAACTGCCTATTTTTATTTTGAGTGATTTCTGAATGCTTGAAACTAAAAAAGTCGATCAGACAACTGTATTAAAAAAAATCACAACCATAGGTAACTGTCTCTAGAGCTATATTTGTAATTTATTAATAATACAATTTATTTATCTACTTTTAAGTTTTATTAAAGTTCTATTATAACATCCCAAAGTAGTTTTTAAATTAGGCACGGTCACTTTTAAAGAAAATGCATCCATCGTAATGATACACATCTGATTTCTCTCAACTGTTTACTTTTCACACTTAACTAACAGTTTTTTCGAAAACACTTACCAAGATGGGTATTTTGAAATATTTTGTATGCATTTGTCAGTACAAAAGCAAGAGTTGTTTCTTTATTTTAGAGAAGCACATTGTTTTGTTATGACTATACACAAATAAAAGTAGACCCTTTGCAGTTTCATATGATATCTTATTTTTATCTGTACGATCAAAAATGTCATATTTTTAGTTCTTTTCACGGTCATCAAGAAAATAGGAGATGGACCACACCAGTGCTGGCTTCGACCCCAGTTGGTTATTACAGTTTAAAATTAGTCAGAGCTATGCATCTTTTTATATTTACAAGTAAATCTCCATATTATGCTTCAGCTACTTTTTTTCCCTTATTTTTTGTACACTTATTTTTATGAACCAACATCTTGGAAAACATGTATATACTGTAGTGCAAAGACACGTTTTGCCTTATAAAAACTTTAGTATGACTGAGTTTTAAAGCATGACAAGTACAAAACAAAACCAATAGACAGAACAAACTTGGATGGGATCAAAAGATAAAAAAAACTATAAAAAATAATTTTTTAAAAATGGCCAATAAATTTTTTTTTTTTTTTTTAAATTTCCTCCCCATATCTCACTCAGCTCTTTCATTAAGGGTTTCCGAGTCTTAAAGGTATATTTCACCCCAAAATTACCTCACCTTACCCTCATGTCATTCCAAACCTGTTGGAGTTGCTTTCTTATGTTAAACTTAAAAGATATTTTGAAGATTGCTGGTAAACAAACAGTTGGTGGTTGCCATTGAATTCAATATTAGGAAAAAAAATATACCATGGAAGTCAATGGCAACCACTGTTTGATTGGCATCTTTGTTTGTGGCGGTGCTGTCGAATCCATTTCATAAAAGTCTGTTTGTAACGCCTGTGCTGACATTGCGACTGAATTATATGTAAATATTTGGGCGGGCAAAGCAGAGAAAGGGGAGGTAACAATTCTCCTTACAACGTCACAACGAGGAGATTCAAGATCAGCCCGTTTGAGCTTCCATTTTCTCCAAAGGCAGAGAAAGATAGCAAAATCTCGATTTACACCGATTCAAATTTCTAGAAACTTGGGCACCATATACAGGCTAGGAGAACTCATATTAATGTAAAAAAAAAAACTCAAAGGGGAAATTTTCATGTCATAGGACCTTTAATATGTCACAATTGTAAACTGAACTTTTAAAGCAGGTTCTAATATATGGTCTTTTTATAAAATATATTTTGTGTGTTATATATTTAACTAAAGGATCCTGCAAGCACTTTAATTCCCAACACCCCTACACAACTTTACTCATTCAAGGTTATTGAACAATTTTTGTGCAGTGTTACCAGGACTGATTGCAAATGCAGATCCCACTGTGGTCTAGTTAAATCATTTTTATTTACTCATTCCTAAGGTTTGCATATGGTGTAGTGTTCTTACAACGTTCTACCGAATTTTGCTATAAGTTTGATTGCATCACATAATTGCTGTTAATAGTGGTCATCGTCTGTCTGATTAAGTCTTTGATTTTTCCGGACACTTCTGCCACACGTACAAATAGAAAATCACTGATAAATATTGTGGAAAATTAGTTTTCTGTAAAATTGACCTGCAATGTTTTGTATTGTAAAAAGCGCTATGCAAATAAAATTGAATTGAGTTCTTAAATGACAACTTTCCTAAAAATATCCTATTCCTAAAATAAGAAATATCCCAATACATAACCTTGCTGACAGTATAGCAACATATTGCCAGATTTGGCATTTGTTACACCCAGTGTTGGGGAGTAACTAGTTACATGTAACGGCGTTACGTAATTTAATTACAAAATTAATGTAACTAATTAGTTACAATTACTAAGAAAAAATTTGTAAATAAATTAGTTAATTATGGAATTTTTAACGATTACAAAGGGGATTACATTTGAATATTTACACACATCCACATACAGATTTAACTGATTTCTTTCCCAAATTGCACTGACTATTCTGAGACATACGCCCTAATAATTTTCGGGATGCGGAAATACAGTCTGGTTTGTAGAATCCAGTCATAAAAACGGAATGCCTAACGCGGACGGAATATGCCACATTTTGGATAAATCAAAGGTCAGTACACTTGAATCAAAACATGACATGGACTAGTGTCTGTGAATATCAAGCCCCCAAAATGCAATATATGACTCCTGCACGTTCTGTGTGTCAGTAGAAATCAGTCGTGGACTGGACACCGGGAGAACCGGTACAATTCCCGGTGGCCTGGCAGCTTCCTCAATCTGGCCCGCTATTTTAATATCATTATTGTATATTTTCCTGCCGAATGTACTAAAGCGATCATTAGCGAATCCGCCATTTGATAATTAAATCTCTAATAAATCTGTTAGTCATGTCTCGCGCGCTCTCCGCGCCTCCGCCAAACGGTTTGGATCAGACGACGAGTAATCAATGCGAGAGAGAGAGAGAAAAGAGTGGACTGTGGAAGCGCACAGCTGGAGCAGAGAAGCAGAACTACTGTTCAGGGATTCAGGTCAGTTTCATCCAGTTTCATCTGTAAAGGTGCTTTTTTGTCTTTGTTTTTCTGTTTATTTAATCAAGCAGCAGCACGTTGCTCATCAGTCATCACTCAAAATACTATATAAAGGACATCATTATTATCTGTTGTAATGTTACAGTAGTAATTTAGCAGAAAAATAATCAGATTTTTTGGGGAAGCTACGACAGACAACAACACAACCCTTACGAAAATTAACGTTTTATTATTTTACTATAAATCCAGTGAAAATGGTTACTATTGTTTAACTGTTGTAACCAAAAATGTAAAATTTTACAAATTTAAAAATACAAATCCATTTGCAAAAAAAAAACAAGGTAACTGTACTTTTATATAGGCTAATAAAAGCATGGTAAATTTGTAAGGGAAAAACATGACTCGTGTATATGGAAGCATATGGGTAGCATTATTCAATTTGGGATGTAATATGCAAAATGACAATGCAATATGTAAAATGGCAATGCATTTCTGTATATACATTTCCATTTTCCAATACATTTGTGCAACGTTTGGTGCAAAATGAAAATGAAAATTAAATTACATAATTTTCACTTGCCATTTACTACACCAGTTTTAATATGTAAAATGAATATTAATTTTAACGCTTTATAAGTTGCAAAATTAAAATGAAAATGTATTACAGAAATGATTAGATATGTCTAACATGTTAAAGCAAAAACTGTGGCAAAATGATCATTTAAATGCTATTTTTCTTAATTGCATTAACACTCACAGTCAAGACACTTACGATTGCATTTTCATTCGGTGTCCCGCAATGAATGTAGCAAAATTCAATGTGCACATTGAAAATGCATTCCGAGCCGATCACGTGTCCCCGCCCTCGCGCCACGTCAATCATTGTGTGAACAAGGCGGGGCTTGCAGAAGGTCAGAGACTCAAATCTCAAGAAGAGGATTCAATCAAGTGAGACAACATGGACAAGACAGTTGGTCCGTGTATGTTTTGATCATTTCGGTTTATGGCTTCAATATTTCATTCGCACTTGTGGGCGGAGCTGAAACGCTGCTTTCATCTGATTGGTCGAATCGGGTCGGTTTTCATCTGACAGCCTTCAGCTCGGTCTTGTCATTCTTTCAGGCAGAATAAGAGTCAGTGCGAGTGAAGCACTGAAATGTCTGAAACTACGCTCACTGTTAATTAGCATAATATTTGAATCAGATGTAGCTGGCAGGGGCGGACTTTACCATTAGGCAAAGGTCGGCAATTGACTTGGGCCCCGAGCTACCTAGGGGCCCCCAAAATGCCCCATTAACTTGCTTAAAGATTTTTATTTTTTTTTACTTCGTGCAAAATATATATTTCTAAAACTCCATTTGCGAAAAATGGCATCAAATCATTAGTGTCGCAGACAGGAGGGCCCCCCCCCCACCTCACTACATTGGACTATTCCATTATTTCACTTACTGCGCATCTGCGAAAGTGACAAGGCTGTAATGCGCCAAAAAACTGACGAAGAAGAAGTGATTGACAGTGATAGACATTGTGTACAGAGAGAGAGTGTTGACAGTAAAAATGAAGCGAAGCTACCCAAGCGGTGCTGAAAAAAGGAAGAAACAGGAAGAAAGCAAAAAGTTTTTAGGAAAATTGATGAGTAATGAGTACTAGCAGTCACTAGCCGCATTTCCACTGTCGGCCCAGTGCGAGCCAGGGCTTAAAAGAGGCCGTTTGTTTGCATGCTTTGTTATATATTCAAATTCAAAATCATCGATGTTTTAACTATAGAATTGATTTAATTTATCAGGACTCAAAATTAATCACACATAAATACACTTATTTCTATTTTATTTATTTATTTTTAACGCTTATGACAATAGCCTGCTTATTCAGTCGAGTCTGTCTCTGTTTATTAGCCACAGTATAGCCGTCACATTTAGAATGAATGATAATATCTCTATTTTTATAAAAGCTCCCGAACAAAAAACATTATTAGGCTATATTCTTTTATGATAGGCAACGTGAGATAAACTCGAGACGAGGCTTGTGAAAGATAATATAAGTTACTTAATACACGATTGTGATAGAGAATAAGAAGCTGACATCTGATTTCTTCAAGCGGTCATATTTTACCATGTTTACTATGGTAATATGTTTAGCGTGCATATCTTTTTCATCGCTTATACATATTTCTGCCTTGTTTAGTGATTATAATCCACATCGGATCAAGTTATTTCAAACACTCGCTGCTGACTGAAAGAGAGTTTTGAGCTCAACTTATTTAAAAAAAAAAAAGTGTTTAATGCTGGTGTTAAAGCTGTTATCTTTCTTAAATGATCCTCGGCGCAGACTCTCTATTTTTATAAAAGCTCCCGAACAAAAATCATTATTATATTTTGATGATATGCAACGTGGAGCTAAACTCTTGAAACGAGACGACAGATAAAATGTTACTTAATAAATACACAATTGTGATAGAGAATAAGAAGCTGACGTCTGATTTCTCCAAGCGGTCATATTTAACATGTTTACTGTGTAACGTTAATGTTTAGCGTGCATAGTCTTTTACATCGCTTATAAATATTTCTGCCTTGTTTAGTGATTATAATCCACATCGGATCAAGCAAACACTTGCTGCGAACTAAGAGTGAGTTTTGAGCTCAACTTATTTTAAAACGTCGTTAATGCTGGTGTTAAAGCTGTTATCTTTCTGAAATGATCCGCGCTGACGCTCTCTAGACACGGAGAAACTCCGCCTTTGTTTATAACCCCTCCTCTAGCCCCAGCTGGCCCGCTTTGGCTCAAGGTTTTCGTCGGGCCAAAAAAACCCTGGCCGTTGGCCCCGAGGAAGCCCCGGCGAGGCACGATCAAGCCCCGGAAGTGACAGTGGAAACGCGACTGGCCCTGGCACGCACTAGAGCCCGGTCCTAGCTCGATAGTGGAAACACGGCAGATGTTTATACATCATTGCTGTGTGAAGACTGCTGAAGAGAAGTAACAAGTAGGGCTTTTTTTTTTAAATAAGGATTGACAAAAGGAGGGAAACAAGAGATGTAGAGGGCCCCATGTCTGTGTTTGCCTTGGGCCCCAAAATGTCTAAATCCGCCCCTGGTAGCTGGGCACATAATTCGTGCTGCTGAGACCTGCAAATTATTTCTAGGTTGAAGTATTGTATGAATATTGTCTGGCCAGTTATACAAGCAACACGAGTCGGACGAGTCTAAAGATATGAGCTGAATTGGGTGAAACATTAAAGTTCTAGTCTGTGTCAATTACTCTCATAATAAATAATAATAATAATGTTAACTGTATTTTTCGGTATAAGTTGCATCAGTCCCAAAAATACGTCATGACGAGGAAAAAAACATACATAAGTCGCACTGGACTATATGTCACATTTATTCAAGACCAAGAGAAAACATTACCGACTACAGCCGCGAGAGGGCGCTCTGGGGTAGGCTACAGGAGCACTGAGCAGCATAGAGCTAATTTTACTATTTTTATTTAGAAATCTAACTATATTCATTTTTACAATTATTTATTAATGTCACACACACACACACACACACATACCTAGTGCCTTATGACTTAAAAGATGAGAGTGGTAAATGTTACAGACATGGAACTGTTCAGTCTATTATTGATTTTAATTTCCACTTCACTGTTATCCAAAGGGACAGAACTATTTGCACTGTATTTATCAGTGGGACAATATTCATACAATACTTCAACCTAGAAATAATTTGCAGGTCTCAGCAGCACGAATTATGTGCCCAGCTACATCTGATTCAAATATTATGCTAATTAACAGTGAGCGTAGTTTCAGACATTTCAGTGCTTCACTCGCACTGACTCTTATTCTGCCTGAAAGAATGACAAGACCGAGCTGAAGGCTGTCAGATGAAAACCGACCCGATTCGACCAATCAGATGAAAGCAGCGTTTCAGCTCCGCCCACAAGTGCGAATGAAATATTGAAGCCATAAACCGAAATGATCAAAACATACACGGACCAACTGTCTTGTCCATGTTGTCTCACTTGATTGAATCCTCTTCTTGAGATTTGAGTCTCTGACCTTCTGCAAGCCCCGCCTTGTTCACACAATGATTGACGTGGCGCGAGGGCGGGGACACGTGATCGGCTCGGAATGCATTTTCAATGTGCACATTGAATTTTGCTACATTCATTGCGGGACACCGAATGAAAATGCAATCGTAAGTGTCTTGACTGTGAGTGTTAATGCAATTAAGAAAAATAGCATTTAAATGATCATTTTGCCACAGTTTTTGCTTTAACATGTTAGACATATCTAATCATTTCTGTAATACATTTTCATTTTAATTTTGCAACTTATAAAGCGTTAAAATTAATATTCATTTTACATATTAAAACTGGTGTAGTAAATGGCAAATGAAAATTATGTAATTTAATTTTCATTTTCCACCAAACGTTGCACAAATGTATTGGAAAATGGAAATGTATATACAGAAATGCATTGCCATTTTACATATTGCATTGACATTTTGCATATTACATCCCAAATTGAATAATGCTACCCATATGCTTCCATACGTGTACAGTATTAGGATTTTTCTATGCAATACTCTACAATAGTACAATATATTTAAAGTATAATTTTTGTTCAATCTTGAGTATTAAAGTCATGAGATGGATAACGGGGCAAAATAAAGAGACTGGAGAAAAATGGACTCGAAGGTGCAGTTCAGGAGAGAACTTTTAATTATTTTGCATGTCCCCAAATTAAAGATTTACACCTTTTTTATGTCAGGTCCATACGAAAAATAGTTTTGTCCATGAATTGGTTTGTATGAGTTTGAATTTTCCCAACACTGGTTACACCATGTCATCAGATTGGTCACATCTTGTCATTACTCTTTTGGTATTGTCTGTTGCATTCAAACTGGACCAGAGTTTGTTTGGAAGTGGACGGAGACCCATCTTTTTAGTGATCTTTATCCACTTGTTTGGTGTGCGTACCAGAGTTTGGATGCCAGCATTTACACTCAAATGTACCATACTAACAGCAATCACACTAGTGTTTTTAATCTAACCAAACATTACGTGCAAGTGCACCCTTAACTGAATCTGATTTTAACAAAAAATAAAATCAAAAAATAAGTGCCAGACACCAACTCTCCAAATAGTTTTTTTTTATTTGAGGCTGCTGGGGAGACAGACCCGAAAGCCTTCCAAACAGTTTAAGCAAACAGGAAAAATGTGCCATATGAATAAAGCACTGAATTGAAGAGATCTCCTGCAAGTATTATGCAAAATGCCCATGACCACTTCAATGACCACGTCTCCCACATCCACGACCCCGTCCACGATCACATCCCTGACCGCTTCCCTGACCTTGACCGCTACCCTGACCGCTTCCCTGTCCTTGACCGCTTCCCTGTCCGCTTCCCTGTCCCTGACCGCTACCCTGACCGCTACCCTGTCCCTGACCACTTCCCTGTCCCTGACCACTTCCCTGTCCCTGACCTTGACCGCTACCCTGACCACTTCCCTGTCCCTGACCACTTCCCTGTCCCTGACCTTGACCACTTCCCTGTCCCTGACCTTGACCACTTCCCTGTCCCTGACCTTGACCACTTCCCTGTCCGTTTCCCTGTCCCTGACCGCTTCCCTGTCCCTGACCCGGTCCGCTTCCCTGTCCCTGACCGTTTCCCTGTCCCTGACCACTTCCCTGTCCCTGACCTTGACCGCTTCCCTGTCCGCTTCCCTGTCCCTGACCTTGACCGCTACCCTGACCGCTTCCCTGTCCCTGACCGCTTCCCTGTCCCTGACCCTGTCCGCTTCCCTGTCCCTGACCGTTTCCCTGTCCCTGACCACTTCCCTGTCCCTGACCTTGACCGCTTCCCTGTCCGCTTCCCTGTCCCTGACCTTGACCGCTACCCTGACCCTGTCCGCTTCCCTGTCCCTGTCCGCTTCCCTGTCCACTTCCCTGACCATAGCCGCTTCCCTGACCGTAGCCGCTACCCTGACCGTAGCCACTACCCTGACCGTAACCACTACCCTGACCGTAACCACTACCCTGACCATAGCCGCTTCCCTGACCGCTACCCTGACCTTGACCGTAACCGCTACCCTGACCATAACCGCTACCCTGACCTTGACCGTAACCGCTACCCTGACCATAGCCGCTTCCCTGACCATAACCGCTACCTTGACCGTAACCGCTACCCTGACCATAGCCGCTTCCCTGACCATAGCCGCTACCCTGACCTTGACCGTAACCGCTACCCTGACCATAGCCGCTTCCCTGACCTTGACCGTAACCACTGCCCTGACCGTAGCCGCTTCCCTGACCGCTACCCTGACCTTGACCGTAGCCGCTTCCCTGACCGTAGCCGCTTCCCTGACCGTAGCCGCTTCCCTGACCTTGACCATAACCACTTCCCTGACCACTTTCCGGGCCGCTTTGCGGATCACTTTGCTGATCACTTTGCTGATCACTTTGCTGATCACTTTGCTGATCACTTTGCTGATCACTTTGCTGATCACTTTGCTGATCACTTTGCTGATCACTTTGCTGATCACTTTGCTGATCACTTTGCTGATCACTTTGCTGATCACTTTGCTGATCACTTTGCTGATCACTTTGCTGATCACTTGGTTCACTACATACATGGCCACAGGTGGTTGGGCAACATTTCTGTGCGGCAGGACACTGGCCATCATGGAAACAGAGGTCAGCACATTCTGGAACACTCTTTAGTTTGGGACACTGACCCGGCTTCACTGCATGGACACAGATAGCAACAGTTAGTCTGTAGGTCTATACAGACTAACTGTAACAGTTAGGCTGTATGCCACTTCAAAATACAGAAACAAGCATGAACAAATTTTACCAACAGAGTAAGTTTAAATTACTCCATTTTGTAAAGCCATCCTGCATTTAAAACCATCCAAAGGGATTAAAAGGTGGGCTATGCACTTTCAAAAATGCTTTAGAAAGCCAAGTTGGGCAGTGGCAAAAAACTTGTAGCCAATCAGCAGGAAGGGGCATGTCTAATCATGAATGGGGAGGAGAGATCACTTGGTGCATATCACTGACATTAGACGAGCGACAGATGTTGGATTAAAAACGAAAAAGCCAGAGGAAAACATCTGCGGAATAAAAGGATACTGAAGATAACGCAAGTAGGACCCTTGTAAATGTTGGATCAGCTTTCCAGCGCTGGAGAGAACAAATAGCTATGCACCTGTGGGCAGAGCTATTAAAATAGAGGCAGGACCCTTTTTGGGGAAGGGACTTTTTTTTTTAATCAGTATTGGCTACCCGAAGTCACTTATCCAATATTTAATTCAAACCTACTTCTGATAAAGGCAAAATCCCAAAACGATGACCAATACCTGTATAAGGAGCTGTACAGTAATGTCCACTTCCATTGCCGCAGCACTTCTCATCGTTCGGACAGTCAGAGTCACGGTTACAGGACCCATTAAACAAGCTTCCAGATGTTTGAGGTGGACACTCTCCTGGCTTTGCTGTTATAAAGACATGTCAAAGAGCATCACTGAGGGCACTTCCATTCACTTAGTGAGATCAAGAAAAATCTTACTTTTCCAGGTCAAATACTACAATCAGGCCCCACCCATCTACCAACCAAGGAAATGTGAAAAATTAAACCAATAACTGTTTTGGTAAGCCTTTTCTAGCAGGTTTCGGAGAAAATGAGAGCATCGGTTTTTTTGCTCTTAGTGATGTGGCAAACCAAAGCAGGGGCCGGATTCACAAATCTTAAACACAACTTATGATAAATTCCAAGAAGTTCGTGATTAAGTGCAACGGAGTTCTCATGTTCTGAACACCTTAATTCTTAATGAGTGAACACGAGAAGCACTGATAAACATCATTTTGCACTTCCTGCAGATTAACCCTATAAATCAAGCACACAATTTGTGGGAGTTTGACTAGTCAGCTTGCATTTTAATGCAACGTTCTTGAACTGCTACTAATCCAGTCCATTCATGCACTGAATACGGCCAAAGACCGTTGCATTTATAAAATTAAAGCTCCTATCCGACTCATTTTTAGAGTTCCTATGGAGTTTTGAAGTCTGCAAAAAGGAGCATCACACATAGGCTAATGGTTACCAATCATGGTTTACATTAACAATAACCGGGAGCTCTTCAGATAACTTATGCACATCCCGATTAAGGGTTAACTTACGTAGCTAGCGTTGTAGTGAATAGATACACTTCAAATAACCCAATAAATTCATTAAAGTCTTACTGTTTGGGATTCAAGAATTCTGGGGCAGTCCTAGTTTTGTGATTATTAACGTGTATTCAAGTTTTGGCTCATGTTTGTTTAAATAGGAATACCCAAGTTTTAATATTATCTGCTTAAGGCTTACATTGAATTTACAGGTGTTTATTTTGTAGACCGTAGCATCCATTAACAAACTCTCTGGAAACAGGCTGCACACACAGGCTCGCAGTCAAAAGCAACATCATGCATGTCCTCCAGAGCGGTCTCAATCAGGAAAACGACCTCATCGGGTCAGCATGACCATTAGAATCACTAGACAGTAACCAGCCACTAGACACACAAGTCTTGCCCTGGAGGTACAATGTGCTGCAGAGTTTAGCTCCAACCCTGGTCCGTCACCTACCTGTGATTTTCTAACGATCCTAAACACATCGATTAGCATGCTCATGTGTTTGATAAAGGTTAGGCCTAAACGCCGGAGGAAAGTGCATCTCTAGGTCCAGATTTGAGGATCCCTGTACTAGAGGATCACTGGGGGAGGCCAGGAGTGCAATTTGTCAAATCAGGGACTACACAAGGAGTCTTCAACCTTAATACAAAACTTACATTGAACTGCGGCAAATCAAAAGGGTTTCAAAACCGAATACTCATCCCTAAACTGTTAGCTTCAAAAGACCTTAATCCCTTTTTTTTTTTTTTTGCATTTCTTTAACAAGTTAACAGATTTTCTCACCTGCAGTTTGTCCTTGAATAACATCTGTCAGGCTCAAGTATCCAGAAAGACAACATAATACAGCAATCAATGAGAAGTACAATCGAGCTGTCATCGTCCCAACCTGCGATCTCATAATGATCCCTACTAGAAAATGCACTGAATTGAGGTGTGGACAACAATGCACACAAATAATAATGTGACTGCAATAGAAACTGCTGTAAAAATGGGGTTTTAAAGAGCCAAGGAGATCAGGTCAACTCCAACCCTGATCAAACTCACCTGATCTGGAAGATCTTGATTAGCTTGTTCAGATGTGTTTGATTGAGGTGTTGGACAATATGAAGACTGCAGTGCTTTCACGCCATGTCATAATAATTAAGATAGTCTAATTACAAGAGGATTGTGTGTTTCTATGGTAACACTATCAACTGCAAAATGAAGATGCAGTGGTCAGCAGGTACAGCGTCTACTGCCACATAAAACTCTGTGCTATCGTCTAATGAGCTACTGATAATGAAAACTGCTCAGAATTAAATACTGGTTGTTTCAGAAATGTTTCAGAGGTTGTTTCAGAAATGAGTGTGCTCTATAGCCTCAATGCATATATATATATATATATATATATATATATATATATATATATATATATATATATATATATATATATATATATATATATATACATTCAATATATATAATATATATAAACATTTTTTGGAGATGAAGTGAAAACTCTGAGTATGTTAACCCTGAAATGAGGGGAAACTCTGGGTTTTCCATTTCAGAATGGGAGGTTTGTCAAACCAGAGAAAGCAGGGTTACTCATGCCTGTTTCTGAAAAAGAGGTAACTTACTCAGTAACATACTCCGAGTCAGTTTCTGTGATAACTTACTCTACGAACCTAACCTGGTCGGGAACAGCTTTTCTTCGTAAATCCAGAGTTTCTTGCGGTCTCCTCCCAAAAGCGTATAAGCGATATTTAAATACCTCATTCACTTTGCAAAAATTATTTTCTTACGGAGTACAAAAATCTGACGTTGAGATGCAGTTTCTGTAGATAAAATTTTTACAATTGTATAAGGTATTTAGTTTCCTCGGGGGAAAACAAGTTTATTTAAGTACAGTTTACGTAAAATGTAAAATTGTCTGCCATAAGGTAAGAAAAATTATCTTAATTCAAACAGAAACAAGCATATTTTGAATTTCTTACTGTACTGGCAGATAATTAGCAAAATAAGCAAAAAAGCATTTTGATTTAAGAATATTTTGACTGGAAACAAGACAACAATTCTAAGAAAAGCATTTTTTTTGCAGTGAACGTTCTTTAAACATATTTTCATCATGCAGACATGGTCAAAGTGACAAAAATGGTCTCTCCTTTAACACGGGATCCCATAGACGAGGAGGCTGAATACATTTGTAGAGGTTTTTTTGTTGTTGTTGTTGTTTTTGTTTTTTTGTTTGTCGTGGGATAGGTTACCATCAAAATGAATATCAATTCATTTATTTAACCTTTTTACCTATGATTATTATAACAGTCTTGTTGGGAATTGAAATATTATTCAGTTATTATACAAAAATCATATACGTTGCATAAACAAGCACATCAATCAGATTAATACAAAAGGCCTTTTTACACCAATGATGCAATTTAAATTTTAGCTTTTTTTTTGAGTGTTACAAAGAGATACCCAAAGAGATAAACTTTATAAAAGTTAGGACTCATCCACACCCTCCTAAAATGGCTCATTCTAACATGCCTCCACGTCTATGTCACAATGTGGGGAGATTTGCATAATGCTGCCCAAATGTTCATGCAAAGAAAGAAGAAGTAACCTTTGATTCTTGCTGTTACCACCGGTGCCTTTAAAAGACAATGCATCCATTATAATGATACACATCTGATTTCTCTCAACTGTTTATTTCACACTTAACTAACAGTTTTTTTCGATCACACTTTCCAAGATGGGCATTTTGACATATTTTGTATGTATTTGTCAGTCCAAAAGCAAGAGTTGTTTCTTTATAAACAGAGAAGAAGATTTAGAAAAGCACATTGTTTTATGACTATACGCAAATAATAGTAGACCCTTTGCAGTTTCATATATCATCTTATTTTTATCTGTATGATCAAAAATGTCATATTTTTAGTTCTTTTCACGGTCATCAAGAAAAAATGGCAAAAAAAAAAATAATATTGCTTAAAAATTTCCTCCACATATCTCACTCAGCTCTTTCATTTAGGGTTTCCATTGATCAGCAAACAGACTCACTCCGAGTCTTAAAGGGATAGTTCACACAAAAATGAAATTCTGTCATCATTTACTTACCCTCATGTCGTTCCAAACCTGTAGGAGTTGCTTCTTATATTGAACTTAAAAGATATTTTGAAGACTGCTGGTAATCAAACAGTTGGTGGTTATTAGGGTGTTGTCATTATTATGGGTATTAGCTTAGAAAAGAAAAGTGTTTTTAATACAAAAAAGTCAAACTTCAAATAATTATGTTCAGTTATGCACTCAATACTTGGTCGGGAATCCTTTTGCAGAAATGACTGCTTCAATGCGGCGTGGCATGGAGGCAATCAGCCTGTGGCACTGCTGAAGTGTTATGGAGGCCCAGGATGCTTCGATAGCGGCCTTAAGCTCATCCAGAGTGTTGGGTCTTGCGTCTCTCAACTTTCTCTTCACAATATCCCACAGATTCTCTATGGGGTTCAGGTCAGGAGAGTTGGCAGGCCAATTGAGCACAGTAATACCATGGTCAGTAAACCATTTACCAGTGGTTTTGGCACTGTGAGCAGGTGCCAGGTCGTGCTGAAAAACAATATCTTCATCTCCATAAAGCTTTTCAGCAGATGGAAGCATGAAGTGCTCCAAAATCTCCTTATAACTAGCTGCATTGACCCTGCCCTTAATAAAACACAGTGGACCAACACCAGCAGCTGACATGGCACCCCAGACCATCACTGACTGTGGGTATTTGACACTGGACTTCAGGCATTTTGGCATTTCCTTCTCCCCAGTCTTCCTCTAGACTCTGGCACCTTGATTTCCGAATGACATGCAAAATTTGCTTTCATCCGAAAAAAGTACTTTGGACCACTGAGCAACAGTCCAGTGTTGCTTCTCTGTAGCCCATTTCCTGCACACGCCTGTGTACGGTGGCTCTGGATGTTTCTACTCCAGACTCAGTCCACTGCTTCCGCAGGTCCCCCAAGGTCTGGAATCGGTCCTTCTCCACAATCTTCCTCAGGGTCCGGTCACCTCTTCTCATTGTGCAGCGTTTTTTGCCACACTTTTTCTTTCCCACAGACTTCCCACTGAGGTGCCTTGATACAGCACTCTGGGAACAGCCTATTCGTTCAGAAATTTCTTTCTGTGGCTTACCCTCTCGCTTGGGGGTGTCAGTGATGGCCTTCTGGACAGCAGTCAGGTCGGCAGTCTTACCCATGATTGCGGTTTTGAGTAATGAACCAGGCTGGGAGTTTTTAAAAACCTGAGGAATCTTTTGCAGGTGTTTAGCGTTAGGGAAGTCGTGGCCTAATGGTTAGAGCGTTGGACTCCCAATCGAGGGGTTGTGAGTTCGAGTCTCGGGCCGGTAGTGCATGAACAGCTCTCTCTACACCTTCAATACCACGACTTAGGTGCCCTTGAGCAAGGCATCGAACCCCCAACTGCTCCCCAGGCACCGCAGCATAAATGGCTGCCCAATGCTCTGGGTGTGTGCTCACAGTGTGTGTGTGTGTGTGTTCACTGCTCTGTGTGTGTGCATTTCGGATGGGTTAAATGCAGAGCACGAATTCTGAGTATGGGTCACCATACTTGGCTGAATGTCACTTTCACTTTAATTAGTTGATTCAGATGATTAGGTTAATAGCTCGTTTAGAGAACCTATTCCATGAATAGCCATGATATGCTAATTTTTTGAGATAGGAATTTTGGGTTTTCATGAGCTGTATGCCAAAATCATTAAAACAATAAAAGACCTGGAATATTTCAGTTGGTGTGCATATTTTATGAACCTAAAATATATGAAAGTTTATTTTTTATCATTACATTATGGAAAAGAATGAACTTTATCACAATATGCTAATTTTTTTGAGAAGGACCTGTATATGGTCTTTTTTTATAAAATAAATTTTATATGTATTATACATTTAACTAAAGGATACTGCAAGCACTTTAATTCCCAACACCCCTACCCTACTTTACTCATACAGCACATAAATTGTTCAATAACCTTGACTGTTAAATGCAGATCCCACTGTGGTCTGGTTAAATCATCATTTACTTATTCCTAACGTTTGCATATGGTGGTGTGTTCTTACAACACAGATCTACCAAATTTTGCTATATCACATAATATAATTTGCGTTAATAGTGGTCATCGTCTGTTTGATTAAGTCTTTGATTTTTCTGTACACTTCTGCCATATGTACAGAAATTGACAGTCACCACTGATAAGCTACTACTAAATATTGTAGAAAATTTGTTTTTCATAAAATTTATTTGCAATGATTTGTGTTGTAAAAAGCGCTATGCACACTGGACAGGTCAGGGAGGATATAGAGCTCTGAGGTACAGGCACATGTCCTTCCTTGGTAGATTTGCGCTGCCCACTGTCATAACGGTAGATGAAGTTAATCCCAGTGTTGTAATTCTGGAATGAGTCTTGCAGCATGGCAGAGAATCCATGCTGAAGAGCGTTGGTGCTAAAACACAGCCTTGCTTCACCCCGTTTGTGATTGGGAACGGATCAGAGAGTTCTTGTTTGTCTCTGACGCTGGCCATCATGCCATCATGAAGATTGCGCACAATGCCATTGAACTTGTCTGGACACCCATACTTAGCCATGATTTCCATGATTTCCATAGGCCCTCCCGGTTGACTGTGTCAAATGCTTTTGTTAGATCAATGAAAGCTATATATAGATCAACATTTTGTTCTTGCCATTTCTCCTGTAACTGCAGAACAGTAAATACCATGTCAGTGGTTCCATGGTCTTTTCTGAAACCACACTGACTCTCAGGTAGCAGACCCTGTTCTAGATGGACAATTAGGCGGTTCAGAAGAATTCTTGCCAAGATTTTGCCAGCAACTGATAGTATGGAGATGCCTCTATGGTTGTCGCAGTCCTGTCGTTTGCCTCATTTATGCGTCTGCTAGGCTTAATCCGGATGTTAAGTTTGGAGATAATGAGACAATGGTCAGTCCAACATTCAGCACCACACATAGCCTTGGTCACCCTGACATCGTGCCGGTCGCTCCTCCTCACGATGACATAGTCAATCAAGTGCCAGTGGTGTGAACGAGGATGCATCCATGAAGTTTTCTTACGCTTTGATAGTTGGAATATCGAGTAGGTCAAATTCAGAGCATGTTTGCAGCAGTAGAAGACCATTGCTGTTACATTTTCCAATACCATGTGCACTTATGATTCCATTCCATGATTGATGGTCACTTCCAACTCTGGCGTTGAAATCACCCAGTATCAGAAGTTTATCCGAGCTGGCTGTAGCAGCAATAATGACTTCCAAGTCATTATAAAATTTGGTTTTGATCTCGTCAGAGTTGGTCATGGTAGGGGCATAGGCACTGATGATGGTGGCCGCCTTTTTACCAAATAGGTGGGGCTGTAAGGTCATTAAACGGTCGTTTATCCCCTTGGATTGGCTTGCCAGTTGGTTGACCAGGTGATTTTTTTACTGCAAAACCAACACCAGCCTCTCCTCCTGGCCTCGTCCACTCCAGAAGAATGTGTAACCTGCACCCACTTCAGTTACTTGTCCAATATCGCCCAGTCGGGTCTCACTAAGGGCAGCAACATCCACATTATATCTGGCTCTGCCCACGAGGGCGGTGCATCTCTCAGGTCTTTTTGATCCAGATGTGTCCATCAAGGTGCACACATTCCAGGCGCCAACAGTGAGTGGTCTCACTTTGGTCTTTTTCACTTTATTTTTTCTTTCTTTCTGTTTTTCGACCGCAAGTACGGGATCCCGCCAGCTGCGGTAGGCTGACGAGGATGTTTTGAAGCAGACAATGTTTAGGGTACCTTTTCTAACCCTTTCCTCCCTACGGAGGTGAGCAGTGTGATCCTGAATAGGGCTGCTCAGTCACTCAGTGTGCTGCCGGACTTCACTGCTGCTTCGGTCCAGTGAGGGAACGAACAATATCCTGAGCCACCTGCATGCAGGTTTGCGGCTACAGCTTCCAGCATATCCGTGTCTGCTGCTTCGTCGCTCACCCATCGCCACAGGACTTGGATGGTGACGATGGTAAGAAAAAGTGCCATGACTTGCACAGAAAACTTGGATTTAAGTGAGGGTGATTTGCGCAGTATTCAACCTCACTCTCTCGACCAGCCACATCTGTACCCAGTGGCAAGACGTAGTCAAGACGACTGGAGATGGTCCTGGTTGCAGTAGAAGGTCCAAAGACCCGTTTAGGTGGAATTTCCTCCACCAAGGGCTCCACGCGCCCAAGCTCAGACAAGCGGAGTTTTCCGGGTTAGTTAACCGCTGCCCGGGGTTCGGCTTTAACAGCTGCTGACTGTACAGACTCACCAGGGATGTTGAGTGTCATTATGCTTTAAATTTTGTCCATATGGTGAAATCACTTTGATATTATTTTATATTATTATATTATTTTGACCTTCTGATTTATGTCCGAGAGATTAAAAATGAACAAACTAGGCTATACTTTGTATTGTAGGCTTGGATTATTATATAGCCTAGTGTTTATTTATTGAGACAGTCAAAAAGACAAAATTTAAATCAATTATTTATAACATGGCTTTATTTATAAAACACCACAGATCCTGAAGAAACCATAACAGAAATAGCGAATGAATCATTCACGTGAATAAGGAATGAACACGACCCGAGAGACTCGTGCGATGAACTACTCCGTTCTCTTTCCGGCTTGGACTGCATTGGTTTAGCATATGGGGCTGTCACATGATTAAGGAATGACTTGAACCCAAACACTTTTCAGACAAGAGGTGAGGTAATCATAGACTGAAGACCATGTTAAAAAAATAAAAATAATCTCTTCTGTATCTTATAGCATTAGTTTTGTATTGTTTTTAGTGTGATCAACTAGACATGTTGGGGAAGTAATGCGTAAGATTACATTTTGCTAAAATGAACGAAATTACTCAGATTTGTTCATTTTGCGGAACAGACTCCAATCACTAGGGTTTTTAATCTAACCAAACATTACAAGTTTGAGTGCACCGTTTATTGAATCTGATTGGAAAAAAAAAAAAAAAAAAAAAAACCAGACACCAACTCTTCAGAATTTTTTTTTTTTATTTGAGGCTGCTGGGGAGACAGACCCGAAAGCTTTCTAAACGGTTTAAGCAAACAGGGAAAACGTGCCATATGAATAGAGCACTGAATTGAACAGATCTCCTGCAAGTATTATGCAAAACGCCCATGACCATTTCAATTACCACGTCTCCCACATCCACGACCCAGTCCACGATCACATCCCTGACCGCTTCCCTGTCCCTGACCACTTCCCTGTCCTTGACCACTTCCCTGTCCCTGACCACTTCCCTGACCTTGACCATAACCGCTTCCCTGACCGTAACCGCTTCCCTGACCTTGACCATAACCGCTTCCCTGACCGTAACCGCTTCCCTGACCTTGACCATAACCGCTTCCCTGACCGTAGCCGCTTCCCTGACCGCTTCCCTGACCTTGACCATAACCGCTTCCCTGACCGTAGCCGCTTCCCTGACCGCTTCCCTGACCGTAACCGCTTCCCTGACCTTGACCGTAACCGCTTCCCTGACCGTAGCCGCTTCCCTGACCGTAGCCGCTTCCCTGACCGTAGCCGCTTCCCTGACCGCTTCCCTGACCGCTTCCTTGACCGTAACCGCTTCCCTGACCTTGACCGTAACCGCTTCCCTGACCTTGACCGTAACCGCTTCCCTGACCGTAGCCGCTTCCCTGACCGTAGCCGCTTCCCTGACCGCTTCCCTGACCTTGGCCGTAGCCGCTTCCCTGACCGTAGCCGCTTCCCTGACCATGACCATAGCCGCTTCCCTGACCATAGCCGCTTCCCTGACCATAGCCGCTTCCCTGACCGCTTCCTTGACCTTGACCACTACCCTGACCTTCACCACTACCCTGGCCGCTTCCCTGACCTTGGCCGTAGCCGCTTCCCTGACCGTAGCCGCTTCCCTGACCTTGACCATAGCCGCTTCCCTGACCATAGCCGCTTCCTTGACCTTGACCGCTTCCTTGACCTTGACCGCTTCCTTGACCTTGACCACTACCCTGACCTTGACCACTACCCTGATCACTTTGCTGATCACTTTGCTGATCACTTTGCTCACTACATACATGGCCACAGATGGTTGGGCAACATTTCTGTGTGTCAGGACACTGGCCATCATGGAAACAGAGGTCAGCACATTCTTGAACGCTCTTCGGTTTGGGACACTGACCCGGCTTCACTGCATGGACACAGATAGCAACAGTTAGTCTGTACGCCACTTCAATATACAGAAACAAACAATAACAAATTTTACCTACAGCGTACATTTAAATTACTCCATTTTGTAAAGCCATCCTGCATTTAAAACCATCCAAAAGGGATTAAAAGGTGGGCTATGCGCTTTCAAAAATGCTTTAGAAAGCCAAGTTGGCCAGAGTGGCAAAAACTTGTAGCCAATCAGCAGTAAGGGGCATGTCTACTCATGAATGGGGAGGGGAGATCACTCAGTGCATAGAAAGGACATTAGACGCGCGACAGATGTTGGATTAAAAACGAAAAAGCCAGAGGAAAACATCTGCGGAACAAAAGGATGCTTAAGATAACGCAAGTAGGACCCTTGTAAATGTTGGATCAGCTTTCCAGCGCTGGAGAGAACAAATAGCTATGCACCTGTGGGCAGAGCTAAAAAACAAAAACAAAAAAAGACCCCTTTGGGGGAAGATTCATTGTGCTCTTTTTCAGCATTGGCTACCAGAAGTCACTTATCCAATATTTAAATTGAAAGACTTTTGATAAAGGCAAAATCATCCCAAAACGATGACCAATACCTGTATAAGGAGCTGTACAGTAATGTCCACTTCCATTGCCGCAGCACTTCTCATCGTTGGGACAGTCAGAGTCACTGTTACAGGACCCATTAAACAAGCTTCCAGATGTTTGAGGTGGACACTCTCCTGGCTTTGCTGTTATAAAGACATGTCAAAAGCATCACTGAGTGCACTTCCATTCACTTCGTGAGATCAAGAAAAATCTTACTTTTCCAGGTCAAAAACTACAATCAGGCCCCACCCATCTACCAACCAAGGAAATGTGAAAAATTAAACCAATAACTGTTTTGGGAAGCCTTTTCTAGCAGGTTTCTGAGAAAATGAGAGCATAGTTTTTTTTTGCTCTTAGTGACGTGGCAAACCAAAGCAGGGGCCAGATTCACAAATCTTGAACAACTTTATAAATTCCAAGAGTTTTGGAAGATTTTTAAGTGCAACAGAGTTCTCATGTTCTGAACACCATAATTCTTAATTATGAGTGAACACGTGACCCACTGATACACATCTTTTTGCACTTCCTGCAGATTACCTCTAGAAGTCTTAAGCACACAATTTGTCCGAGTTTGACTGGTACTCATCTTGCATTTTAATGCTGCATTTTTTAACCGTTACTAATCCGGTCCATTCGCATTAAGCAGAAGCATTAAAGCTCCTATCGGACTCCTTTTTAGAGTTGCTATGGAGTTTTGAAGTCAGCAAAAAGCATCACACATAGGCTAATCGTTACCAATCATGGTTTACATTAACGGTAACCGTGAGCTCAGAGAACTCATGCACATCCCGATTAAGGGTTAACTTGCGTAGCTAGTGTTGTAATGAATAAATACATTTGACATTGAAAGTCTTACCGTTTGGGATTTAAGACCATTCTGGGACAGTCCTAATTTTGTGATTATTAAGAACTTGTATTTAAGTTTTGGCTCATGTTAGTTTTAATAGGAATACCTTAGTTTTAATGGTCTCTGCTTAAAGCTTACATTGAATTCAATGCATCACAGGGGTTTATTTTGTGGACCCTTAGCATCAATCATTAAACTCGCTGGAAACAGACAGGCTTTTAGACAAAAGCATCATGCATGTCCTCCAGAGCGGTCTCAATCAGGAAAACGACCTCATCGGGTCAGCATGACCATTAGAATCACTAGACAGTAACCAGCCACTAGACACACAAGTCTTGCCCTGGAGGTACAATGTGCTGCAGAGTTTAGCTCCAACCCTGATCAGTCACCTACCTGTGATTTTCTAACGATCCTAAACACATTGATTAGCATGCTCATGTGTTTGATTAGGGTTAGGACTAAACTCCGTAGGAAAGTGGATTTCTAGGTCCAGATTTGAGGATCCCTGTACTAGAGGATCACTGGGGGAGGCCAGGAGTGCAATTTGTCAAATCAGGGACTACACAAGGGGTCTTCAACCTTAATACAAAACTTACATTGAACTGCGGCAAATCAAAAGGGTTTCAAAACCGAATACTCATCCCTAAACTGTTAGCTTCAAAAGACCTTAATCCCTTTTTTTTTTTTTTTTTGCATTTCTTTAACAAGTTAACAGATTTTCTCACCTGCAGTTTGTCCTTGAATAACATCTGTTAGGCTCAAGTATCCAGAAAGACAACATAATACAGCAATCAATGAGAAGTACAATCGAGCTGTCATCGTCCCAACCTGCGATCTCATAATGATCCCTACTAGAAAATGCACTGAATTGAGGTGTGGACAACAATGCACACAAATGATAATGTGACTGCAATAGAAATTGCTGTAAAAATGGGGTTTTAAAGAGCCAAGGAGATCAGGTCAACTCCAACCCTGATCAAACTCACCTGATCTGGAAGATCTTGATTAGCTTGTTCAGATGTGTTTGATTGAGGTGTTGAACAATATGAAGACTGCAGTGCTTTCACGCCATGTCATAATAATTAAGATAGTCTAATTACAAGAGGATTGTGTGTTTCTATGGTAACACTATCAACTGCAAACTGAAGATACAGTGGTCAGCAGGTACAGCGTCTACTGCCACATAAAACTCTAACGTCTAATGAGCTACTGATAATGAAAACTGCTCAGAATTAAATACTGAGGTTGTTTCAGAAATGAGTGTGCTCTATAGCCTCAATGCATATATATATATATATATATATATATATATATATATATATATATATATATATAGCTAGTGTAGATACATCTGGCTGTTAAAAGCACAAATGTCAGTTTTACTCCTCCTAAAATATTAAAGGGGTAATATGATGCAATTTAAATTTTTGCTTTCTCTTTGGAGTGTTACAAAGAGATCCCCAAAGAGATATACTTTATAAAAGTTAGGACTCGTCCACGCCCTCCTAAAATGGCTCATTCTAACATGCCCCCACACGTCTATGTCACGATGTGGGGAGATTTGCGTAATGCCGCCCAAATGTTCACGCAAAGAAAGAAGAAGTAACCTTTGATTCTCGCTGTTACCACCGGTGCCATGTTTCATTGTGATAGCAAAAATACTTTGTTTGGCCTTTCGAAAGAGGACACAACAAGAAATCAGTGGTTATGTTGTATTTACAACACTGTTCCAGAACAATTCAACTCAAATATTCAGATGTGTGCAGCACATTTTATGGAAGACTGTTTCCTGATCCTGGGAGAGAAGACTCCAATGCCGGCTGTTCTGACTCACAGTCTGTAAGTAAGTTTACTTATGTAAAGGATTTGCCACTGACGATTCAAACACAAGTTTTTTATGTTTCTCTTAAGCTTCAGACGTTTGTTCTATTCAAACGTAAGTGCCTTGCAAAGTGGACATCACATGATATTCCGCCATGATTCCATCTCAAAGTGAATGTATATGCTCCATTCAAAGTGCATTGAAGTGTGTGAGACATGAATTTAAATTGTATTTATTTACAAAGGTATATGATGTCACACTTGTCTGTGTGTAAAGACATTAGACATTAAACTTCAACACAATTTCCTCTGCTCAGGAAGTAGGGAGCAATGGACACTCTGTAGCAACCATGAAACATCACTTTTCATACACAATGATAATTCAAAGTGCTTTACATAAAAGTAAGTATAATACTCGTAAAAAATCAGAACAATAAAACAGGGAACTTAAAAACTTTTTAATGATTTAGAATTTAATTTAAAATGAATTTAAAACATTATACATAAAATAAAGTGCAATCAGACGTAGTACAGTGCTCATCCAGTAAATGCACAACTAAACAGTTTTGAGTATGCATTTAAATGTGGCTAATGTTTTAGCACATCTGATCTCTTCTGGAAACTGATTCCATCTGCGGGCAGCATAATAGCTGAAGCAGACACGTAACTTCTTTTTGAAATTGTGGTTGAATCTGTCTGACCTCTGTATAAATTTAGGATGTGCTAATTATCTTTCCGATGTTAAGAAGGAATCTGATTTGGGGGGGTTGTATACCCTGTAACGCCTTCATGGATCACTTCCTTGTTTGACAGTAATTTCGAATCAGCAAATGTAAATCAAGTCTGTAATTTGGTACAGAGCCCATCAAAGTAACTGAGCAAGCAATTCAAGAATCATTACCAAACCTATCCACTTGAGGTCAGCATTTCTGCAATAACATTCCCTTCTAGGAAGTATTAAACGTACAGTAGGTTACTGCTCTACACCATGCATGATTCTCCATAGCATAGCATAGTCGGTGTCAATCTAGTTTTGTGCCATTGTTCACACACCACTTGTTCCAGCACGGATATTTTTAGCAATTGAAGTGTGTGCTGCCCATGTCCTGCTAAAAAGAGTACAACATTATTAACAACTAAAGCTCCACAGAGAGCAAAATGTGCAGCAGAGAAATTACAATTAAAGGAAATCAGTTTTTCAAGTCACATTCAAGTTCTGAAAGTTCAACACTAGGTCGGCTTTCAATTTATTCAAAAAGTAGATGTGAAATGTCATGTTGGCGTACATGACTTCAACTTGTGAAGGCAAACTGGTGGCGTACACATTTGGCTGGTCCACAACAGAGCCCAGCAATGGAGGGAGGGTGGGATTTCCTGTCCAGTAGAGGGTATACAGACACGCTGTGTACTTTGAGTTTTAACAAAGAGCTCAGCTTAACCAAAGCCACATTGTATTCGAGAGAGGATGGGTTTTAATGAGGGTGTACCAGTACACCAATCCCATCATGGATATGAGAAAGAGATATTTGTGTTAAAGGGATAGGTCACCCAAAAATGAAATTTCTGAACTCATTTTTGGACACAATATGAATGAATGAATCCCAAATTGGGTCAAAATCCTAAGTTCCTGGAACAACATTCCAACCAGTTTCATGTTGTTCCTGTCGATGTCCTTCTCACCTGTTTCTTTGAGCCTCTTGTTGTCACTGATAAAAGGCTCAAATGTCTTTCTTCCCTGCAAAGAAAAGTTAAATCATCATAAAAAAGTGTATATACTGTTTATGCATAAGTTTGAATGGCCTTTTTCCAAAGATAATACATGTACACGACTCTAGAAACCTTTCTAAAACATTTTTTGTGCTCACAGGTTATAGACACGGTGTGCATCAGAAAGGATCCGTTGTGTCTGGATGATCGCCCCATTGCAGTTATACCAAGCACCCAGACCAATGCTTACTTGGCACAATAGTTTCCCATCATCCACTGCTGTATTTCGGGTGTCCAACCCAGGGGCAGCAAATCATTCCATACAGAGCTGAGAAGTCAGTAGAATATTTGCATGAATCTTTGTGGTACACCCTCACAGTCTGTTCAGAGATAAACGCATTCACATTTGTGACTCAGTATGTGTGTGTTTTTGACTCCAACTGGATTCCATGCATTCTAAAGTCCCTCTGAGACAAGGAGCCTCTTTTAGAGCTCAACAAACAAGTCGATGTGATGGTGGACAGCAGAAAGGACAAAAGCAAGCCTGTGTGCAAATGTGGTGAGACTCTGCTGTCATCATCTACTTCCTCCCCCGATCACCAAACACTGTTTATCTGAGATCTGTGAGGAAATGTGCCATAAGAATAATTTTTTCATCATTTCATGCATCTGAAGTATTTTGGTTTCTGTATAAGCAGTATTCATTGTGTCTTTGTTGCGGTATAGGATTTTATGTAAAATATTTGTCAAAAATTATAATAATATATGTTTGTGGTGTCCGACCGTTAGGTACGACTTCTCTTCGAAATGTAATATAAACATTTTAATTATAAATTATATAACTAACATAATTAAGGGAAAAAGTTTAATTAATTTATATTTAATTCAAATAAGTTTTTGAAAAAAAATCTTGAATTTTATTTAAAGTTTTTTTTTATTACGTTTTATAACATAAAATAATACATTAAAGACTGCAACAGGTTTTTAACCTTTAACATTACTGTTGACCTTTTGGTAGAGGTATAAATATTTCTAGGTTGGCTTGCATGTTTATTCTGGGGCGTACTATTTGGACATGTCGGAAACATGTGGGTCAGGTTTGGTTGGGTGAAATTTGAATACCTGCTGTGAGCTTTTTTCTTTGCTCATGTTGACTCTCACCTATTTTGCTGATAAAAGAAAAGGAGTCTCTGAAACTATGGGCGGAGATGGTGTTGTCTGTGCAGAAGCATTTCACGAATTAGCTGAGAACAGCTGGAGAGACGTTCCCATTACATTCAACCACAAAATTATAATTAGCAGAGCACTTAAAAACTACATTTCTCTTTCTTATATGGGGCAATGCAAGGTCTTTAAATTATTTTCTATTCATCAAAGAATACTATATATATATATATAGAGAGAGAGAGAGAGAGAGAGAGAGAGAGAGTTTTTATTCAAATAGAAAAGTTATTATTAATTGAATTACATTAAAGGGGACATTAAATATCCATTTTCGACAAGTTGGTATGATACTTTAGAGTCTTCATGAAATGTGTGCAACATGCTTTGGTTAAAATTCCTCAACAGTCGTCTAACACAACACCCTTGATCACAGCGATCCAATTCGGTGCATGTCTCTTTAAATGATAATGAGCTAATGTTCACTCCACCCCCTCTTCTGTTTTTTGTGTATTCAGTGGTGTGTTACCATCAAAAACAAAACTAATCCACTGTGCCTCAGTGGTTCTTATGTCGGGAGAAATGAAGACTTGTATGTTCACTTTTACATCCAACTGCAAAACACCTGCATTGCTTACGAAACATTTGTTTTCACTACAGCTGCTCGCGTGCTGAGAAAATCGCAGACAGCGTAACTGGCTGAGGGTGGAGATGTGCTAAAATGAGAAAGCCCATCAGTGGTGATGATGTCATACTGCTCAAAATGTAAAAAGAAAGGAGTGAATTAATTTTTATCATTGTAGGGTGGTTGTGTCCACACACTGCTAAGACACATTTTGAAGTGAATTTTGCATCAGATGTCCACTTTAAAAAAGTCTTACCAACCTCATATATATGAACAGAATAAAGTAGTTCAAATAAAACTATATATTAATTGTATGAAATGCTTAAATTTTAATCATATTTTTGTACTTTACCTATTTCATCCTTGTCATCAATGTCTCCTAACACTGTGAGTTAATTATATTTGCAGTTCTCTGACTCCTCAAGGTCAAAGTCTTCAAAGTCAAACTTTAAGTTACATAGTGAAGTTATTCTATTTCAATTAGCATGTGAGCATATAGCAAACAAAGTGATATGATTATGAACATAGCATAGCAAAGTAGATGTCTTAACTATAACATTTAGGGGGAAAAAAAAGTTACGTTTCTGAAGGTTCACTTTGTAAACAGCAGGAAACAACCAGCGTTACATGACTGCAGTGACGTCATGGTGTCAGTCTTTGGATTCTAATTGAGTATCACATTCTCTCTTGCAGTGAAACCTATCAGAGATTCCAATCTCACTACATGCATGCATTCATGACAGGACAGACAGGTCACGACTGGACAGAGGAGACACCAGGCAATAACTTGGCCAGCACAAGGGCTAAAGAGTTGTTTTTGCCTTGACTATGTGGCCTTCTGGGGCATACAGTAGATGACAAAGAATGTTGTTGCTGTAGGCTTGTGGGTAGACAGGGCTTTGCACAGCCCCACTGTTCCACATTCAGCACCTGCACAAACACAAAAGGACAAACTGGTGAAGTAGAGCCTGGCTGATGACATTGCAGCAGTGTCACATTTCTGTCTAGCAAGGGTCATACTAAGGGAAGAAGTGTTGTGATTTGAACATAGCTCTTACCTTCTCCTAACTTACCACTGGTAGAAGGCCCCCTGGCAGACAAGCAAATATGGAGACAGTCTCATTAAGATAAGCTTTCCTCTCTCTGTGTGAAAACAATTCTACTGAGAAAAAGTTAGTTTGCTTCTCAACCTGATTCGGGAAATGAACACACCTTGCAGACCAAGTGATGAAACCAACAGAACAGTTGGGCATAACCTATGCTGCTAGGGAGAACACAATTAATGTGGAAATTTTTTTTTTAAATAACGGGACTGCATGGATACACAGACCAATACATGAGCCAATGCTCGAAAACAACATCATCAGGCCTGTGCAAGCATGCTATTACAGTACACAGTAGGCAAGCAGTTCTCAAGCACTCATGACAGTCAAGACCAAAAGTTTTGTCAGTGACTTAAATTTTGTGTTTTGCAAAGTTTGATGCTTCATTATTTGTAGATGATTTTTTAATGTTTCTATGGTATACTGAAAAACAATGATAAGCATATCATACATTTTAAAGGCTTTTATTGGCAAAAATATATATAATGGGTCAATATTTACAGTGTTGACCCTCGTTCTTAATAACCTCTGCAATTCACTCTGGTATGCTGGATATTAGCTTCTGGGTCAAATCCTGACTGATGGCGGTCCATAATTCACTAATAATTGCCTTATTAGTTCTCGGAGTTGATCACAATTTGTGGGCTTCTGATTGTCCACTCGGCTTTTGAGGACTGACCACAGGTTCTCTATGGGATTGAGATCCGGGGAGTTGCCTAGCCACAGATCCAAAATTTCAGTGTAATGATCTTCTAGCCACTTCTTTATCACTCTTGCTTTTTGACATGGTGCTCCATCATGCTGGAAAATGCACAGATCGTCACCAAATTGTTCATGGATCGTTGGAAGAAGTCGCTCTTGCAGGACGTTTTGATACCATTCTTTATTCATGTCACTGTTTTTGGGCAGAATTATGAGAGAGCCCACTCTCTTGGTTGAAAAGCAACCCCATACAAGTATGGTCTCAGGATGCTTCACTGTTAGCACCACACAGGACTCATGGTAGTGTTCACCTTTTCTTCTCTGAACAAACCATTATCCACATGCCCCAAACAGTCGGAAAGGGAGCTTCATCAAAGAAAATAACTGCACCAATTTTCTGCTGTCCAATCCTCCACCTTCGCACCATGGCTAAAATATTTCACTATGCTTGAAAAAATCTAAGTTCTGTTCAGAAATTATATTAGATGAAAAATAAATGCATAATACTAGAAAAATAGTTTTAACATGGTTTATTGGAGCACTACAGTTAGCCAAAGTCCATATTAAATGACTGCTTAACTCGCTTAGCTTACTTGTCTGTGCAACGTCTCTCTTCTATGGCAAAGCTGAGGGTAGTTACTTCAGAAATTGAAAGAATATTGTAACTTTTCAGTTTTTCTTAATTCCTGGATGTATCCACGTGATCTGTACGCACTTGCTGGACACAATGGGACGTCCTGCAGACTTCATCACTGCAGTCGAAAATCTCTCCTTGAAGTTCTTGATGATCCAGTAAATAGTTCTTTTAGATGCAATATTCTTTGTAGCAATTTCCTTGCATGCTAGGCCATTTTAATGCAAAGCAATGATGGCTGCACATGTTTCTTTGGAGGTAACCTTTGCTAACAAGAACACAGTGACTGGAAGTGCTTCTTTCCTCCATTAGTCTGCACTTACAGTCTATTTAGTATGATAGACACACTCCTTCACACTTTCACATGTACTGCTGATATTAGTCAATTAATGTTAGCTGGTCTTTTTTTTTTTTTTTGGCCAATGAAACTTTTAGCTATTTTTTTTTAAATGCATCTTATCACTCTACACAAAAATCTAGAAACAATGTAAATGAACACCACAACAGCTTAAGCAGAAAACTTTGCAAATCACAACATTTATGTCACCAAACAGACTTGAGCGTTTAGATTACCGCAAGCATTATACTGTCACTTTCAAGGAACTCAGGGTTTTTCAGAGTTAGGTGCACAACAAAAGAAATCAGTCGGGCAGATTCCACTCACCAAAACTGTAGTCCTTGCCAACACCACTGAATTGGAAGGCAAATCCTGCACCTGTGCTGCTACATCAGACACAAACTGCACTGTAATACTATAAGAGCCACCAATAAGACCAATAAGAAGAGATGAAGGGAGACCACCACAATCGGTCTGTTGAGCAAGGTCACAAGGAAACAGATAACCTCACAACCACTTGCAGAAAGCAGAACAACAACAAAGTCATAGTTTCTGCTTTTCTTTCCCCCCCTCGTCTATTTGCCTCTATTCACACAGTCAGACGATCACTATGGAACTGTGTGTCATTCTCCAGGTCAAACTCCAGCTGCAACTTGAATAGACCACAGACACATTCTGTGGCAAAAAATTGAATTAAAGTTTCAGATTTTTTTTTTTTCTTTTTTTTTGTTTGCAAATGTCTAAGATACAGATATGACTCACTTATTGTTGTTGTTGCTTTGACCTGGGTGAGCGTGATTTCTGATGATGCCTTCACTTCCAGGAACAAATCCATCAGGTACACTGCACAGGGACCTGTCCACACCTGTGTTAAGTTCTATAGGCAAGTAGTCATTATTTAAAGTGACTTCAAAAGAGATGAGGTTAAGTGTCTTCCTGAAGAGCCAATCTTTCAGTTCAGAACTAAACCTGATTATTAACCACTACCAGTTCTAGTAGACAACAATACCCACTTTTCCTAAGATAAGACTTGATCCATGACAGGAAAATTAAGACGTCAGTAAAAACTCATAGTGAGCCTCTTCTGGACAAGGGTTTGATCTTCTTGTTATTCCAGCTTTGACCACAACCCTTACCCCATGATATGACTCCCACTTTGGTACAACTCCTTGTTGTTTGTATAGTGCTTTAGAAATAAATGAACTGAACGGATAAATACAAGAATCTAGTTAATCTCACAGAATGACTAGCCAAAGTGAATGTGTCCTTTGATCTCAAGCAAAGCAATGTCATAGCTCATGGGAGAGTAGTGTTGATATTTTTCATGGAATTTTACAGTCTTTACATGGAAGCTCTGCTCCCCTTCTGTCAATTTTCTTTGGTTGAAATCACCTGTTACAGCCTCAATCTTGTGCAGGAAGTCCATAGGGCAGGCAGCTATATATATATATATATATATATATATATATATATTTGAGAGAAAGTCACTGAAGTGTTGATAGGTTTAAACATTAGGAGTGTCTATTTACACTAAGTGCAGATAGCCAGCCATGTTGGCTGAGGTTATTTACACTAACTCCATCTAACATTTGTGAATTGGCTAGTCAATATTACAAAAGAGTCGGCAATCGTTAGCTCCAGTGTCGCAGATGGTAAAACGTCTGTCGTACTCATTTTGACATGATCAACGTGGTTTTGAATTAGCCTTTTGGCAAACTTTTTCTCCCTTTCCAAATTTTAAATCACATCAGAAAAGCTTTTATTTTCAATGAAATAGAAGGAAATAATCAAAAAGTTGAAAATGAAGTATTGGGTATGGTTAGGGTAGGTGTAGGGAGGGTTTTATTGTGCCAGTAAGGTATCCATTTAATAATTTAAATTCAAATTCAAATGTACGCTCATTAAGTTATTGTTTTATAAAGTAATACTTTATAAACATTATAATGTAATGCATAATTTTTTATAATGTATTACAATATTGAGGTGCAGATAATAGCCATTGTTTGCAATAAGTAGTATAAATAGCATAAATTCATGTTATTTTAACATAGATTGAATAGAATCTATAGCTATTTGCACATACCTGTAGTGTATCGATATTTACACTATGTGCAAATAGTTATAGAATCTATAACTATTTGCACATAGTGTATCGCTATCTATAGCTATTTGCACAATAGCCTGTATCGCTATTTACACTTAGTGCAAATAGCCGCTGTCTTACAAGTTATTGTATACACTTGCAAATAAGCAGCAGTCAAAAGCCAGTGGCCTGTTAAGATAGCTGCAGCATAGAAATGCGATCTTCTGATTCTAAGAGACACCTGTAGATGATAGTAGAATGACTTTTTGCACACTGATATATCCAACAGTTCAGTGCCTTTTGGAATGTAAAACTATTAATTTATCATGCAATTTGTAAAGTTAAACAGTTACAGCCAACTACAGATGGGAACCTCGTCTGGCCTCTGATCCTCCGATTACCCTCAAGGAATGGTCAAGGATGCCTCTTGTATTAGTAGATCCACACTTTGCATCTGGGTATCAAATGGCAGGACAAAGTTTTGTAATTAATCCGTGAATTGTTCCCATTCAATTGAATTAAACATTTTCTTACCACTGGGATGAACAGCAAAAAGGTCATTCCGAGAAAACCCAACAAGCTGAGAAAACAGACAAAGGTCCTGTAGGATAATTCATGCAGTCTGTGTCCTCTGCTGTTAAACACTAAGAGTGGCGTATTTATAGAAGGGATGAAAGGGTGTCTTTTTGACAAATAGGGTACTGGTAACTCATTAACTTTACACAGGAAATGAGCGTGTTGATCAGAAGACTGCATGGTGGGTATCAAGCATCTCACTCAAATTAACTTTATATTTTGTATTTTATACCTGATAGTTTTCAGTTTGACATTAAGGATCAAATTTGACCATAGGAAACGTAACTATTTTGTGCATGTTTTTGTCTTATTTTTCTGTATGGAGCATCAGCAGAAAAAGCCACTTGTGATTCAGCTGGAGGAGAAAAGCTACTCCACTGACAAAGATGTTTCCCTCAAGGACCAGAATGACCTTTCTCTCATAATTCAAATCTTTGCATTAATGAAGAAAATAAGCTCACCAATTACAAACATTTCTGAAGGGAAATGGACATTATTTGTTAAGTTTAATGTTTGTATTTTGCAGATTTCTTATTGAGCTTGCCATGCTCTACCAGTTAAACTACAGAAACTCTATCATCTAGTTTGATTTCACACATTTTAGACATTCAAATAAAGATTTGTGAATTCATGAACTAGAAAAAACAACAATGCGAGTTCACTCTGCCTCGCCTGTGTCAGAGTATTTACAGAAACCAGAGGTCTAATAACAGTAGGGAAGCTCTTCTTGATACAAAAGACAGTTGTAGCTATGATGGTGTGACGCTCACCACTGGCTACACCAAAGCAAACAAGCATGGGGTCCTGTCATAGAACTGTCAACACATTTGTGCCTCTGTCTGCAGAGAACAAAAGCCGAAGGCTTAAGTAATTCTTGGAAAATTCATTTTAGACGAATTGACTCGGCCAATGCCACAAATGACCACAAACAGAACCTTATGGGGAGAGAAAGATAAAAATGCATATGCTGTTTGATCCCAATTGTCAATTGATCCATGCTAATTTAGTCTAGCACAACAGTTCTGGAAGTAAAAAATAATGCTCTTTTGTTCTGTGATATCCAACAGGAGTCCTTTGAGCCATGTTACCTGGCAACCACAGTTAACCACAGAACAGCAGTTAAGATAAGCCAGAAAAACCTGAAATTTTTCTGTCTTTTTTTTTTTTATGCAGATTTCCAGCATAGATTTTTTTTTGTTAACAACCTCTGCTCAAGTAGTTGCCGGTAAAATAATTGGCTCACTATGTTTTTAAACGAAAGAAAGAAATATAGGCTAATCAGATACGTTTCAGTGAAAGCCAGTGTAATAGAGTTACACTGGAAGCTGATTCATGTCATGTTAAGTGACTTGAAAATCGTTCAGACAGACAAGAAAATTACTGGCAATGTAATGGATACATCAGAAGTATTTTGCTCACATTTAAGGAAGTGCCATACTGCTTGTAAGCAAATACTGGGGACCATACTGTCATTCATTTACTTTAAATAATTTTTCATTCATGTTGTCCAGCATAGGTCACACATTTTTAGCCATTATTGTTATCTATTCCTTCTTGCAACACATTTTTAAGGACTGAACTACAGGCTACTTCCACACTGGTGCTTTATGCTATTGGGTTTTACAGTAACATTTGAAAGCCACTATGTTCCCTTGAGGGATTATGGAAAAAATCCTACAATCCTACTCTGAAGAAGAATCTGTGAATCTGTCAAACTCTCACAAGCGAATGTACACTGGATATTTCTCATGTGAATTCATTTTACACATAGGATCACGAAGTGACGTTATTCCTCGCGCGTGGTGAGTTGTGACGTCGATCCTGTTCTGAGACGCATCATTTGGCAACCCATCACAGTTCCTCTCCGGTGAAGCTAAGCTACAACCCTACTGCGTTTGCCATCACTGCTGGATAGAGCACTACAACCTTAGGCTCGCCAGGCAAAAAAATAGCGCGGGAAATATATTAAACATCTCAGGTAAGCGTTCGAGTGCTTTAGCTGTTTTCTTTGTTGCCTCGTTTTTCCTGAGCTCAGAATTGAGTTTGTACATTTTTAGAGAGTGAATGCTAGCTGTTAGCACACTTTCGCATGCTGGGTTTTCAGCGCCGGTGTGTAGGAAATCCTCCCTGAAAGACGCACCGCTGGAAAGTAATGTTTCATCTGCTGTTCCGAGTGTTTACAACAATTGAATGCCCAGGGTTATCGAGAAAATATTTTTTGTTCCCTTGTCCAATTGGCGCTGAAATTACCAGTGGATTTTACAAATACGTAGGCGTCAGTTAAAACTTATTTTCATTGTATTACAGTCTGTATGCTTTATTAATAATTCGCAGTTATTAAACATAAACTTATATTTATTACCTTTTACTTATCTATTGTGTGCATCTATGTAATATTAATGAACATTTCCCTCATATGCTTTCAAAGCTCTTAGAAGAAAAACAATAAATCTTACTATCTGTGCTACCAGCGAGGTCCAAAATGTTTCGTTTTAGTTAAGAGAACAGGGCGAGTGACCTTTTTATGAAATGCGAAGCATATGTCATTTTGGCTCGCGCTCAACGATTATGATTCATCCCGGTGATTCGAATCTTGTGAGTTAAAAGATTTGTTCAGCTGATTCGTTCGTTCACTCTTTTTCTGCATGTCACGTCGTTAAGACTATTTTAAAGGATGCGTTTCCTGATGATTTACTCACCCCCATGTCATCCAAGATCTTCATGTCTTTCTTTCATCAATCATAAAGAAATTAAGGTTTTTGAGGAAAACATTTCAGGATTTTTCTCCATTCTGATTCCGACTCCATACCAAAAATGACCCTCACACATGTTCTCTTTAATAAATGAAAATATGATGGCCATTTTGTTATAATCCTTGGTTGAAGTAGTGTTTATTATCCAATTTTCGAGTATATTCAAAAACAGCTAGTCAGGAACTAGTCTGAAGGCTTATTTGATTTTTGTCTGTATCCCTGGTTTTTCTACTTCTAAACAGCTAATTGCATATTTCTGCTGGTTCATTCCCACGGTTGTAATTTTTATGAAGGTCACAAGACACAAAGGCAGTGCAGTCTAATGACAACACCATTTTGTTTACTGTCACTGTGTCTTTGAATCTGGACTTCAGTAGTAGTTTGTCATTGTATTTTTTTTTTTTACTATATATATATATATACACAGAATATTCAATCCCATTAGCCTTGAGTACTTTTATTTAGATTCTTAATGTAAAGCCTTTATATTAAAGCGCTCATGACTGCCTATGGGTCATTCTGTTGTTATTACTGAAGTATCTGTTGACATCTTATTGGTTACAGTAGTACAATTCCCCAGGTGCCCCTGTGCACAGCAGCTGGCCATGTGACACATGAATTATTCATACTGAGGATGTGGGATGTAGGATCAATTTGCATCTGGTGTACATATAAGTGACTTGATCATGTCAGATGGCCCCATAGGATGGCTATATCTCCAATCGGTTCTTTCTCAGACCAGCTTTCAAGTGTTAAAAAAGGCCAGCTTCTCTATAGGGACTGAATTCTTTCACCCACAGTCCCAGAAGTCCCTTTTTAGCTTTGCTCCCTGTAGTTGGACGCTGTTTAATGCCAGTGCCACTGCAGAGGCAGCTCTGGGTCCTTAGTCACAGAAGTGCTGAGTGGCTCTTGAAAAGAAATTGTACCGCACAACATCTTGTCTAACCTTCTGAAATAATCCACCTGACCCCTACACTTGAACCGGCATTCAGTAAGTGTCAAAATAACCCATGCACTTCACTAAATGTTTTGAAGAATTTTTTTTTTTTAATGCAGATTGTATCCTGATAGTTTAGGGGCGGGAAAACAAGAATTTGCTGCCATGCAGTGTGTGTTCTTCTGTTTGTGCAAACTCTGCCCGTTTGGGGTGCATGTGGAACTTGGCACTAGTGTTATATAGCAAACAATGCGAGGCTGCAAAAACAGCTCATCGCTATCATTACCACTACTGAGTGTCCTGATAAGTTTACGGAAAGGATCGTATGATGCGGCTGGATGCATCAGGAAGAAAGTGGCAGGCTGAGATTGAAATACCTTGTATTGGGTTGAATGTGTGTAAGATATGTGAAAGTGAGCCTTAAAATTGTCAAATGCAGAATAGATCAGATTACAATGACTTCCTATATCTTTTTGATACTTACATGCATTTTTAGGCCTTGCAAATGTAAACATTTAGTTGCCAGTTCTACGTTTTAAATTTGTCAGTTAGGTGAAAGGTTATATGAGATTTTGTCAAAATTGCAAGAATGCAGTACAATCTAATAATCTGTCATTGATTACCTGTGTGTTTTCCTTTGTGAATTTAAAGGGTTACTCCACCCAAAATTGGAAATTTTGTCATTAATCACTTACCCCCATGTTGTTCCAAACCCGTAAAAAGCTCAGTTCGTCTTAGGAACACAATTTAAGATATTTTCGATGAAAACCTAGAGGCTTGAGACTGTCCCTTTAGCCCCTTTCACACTGCCATTCCGGCAAATACAAGGGTAAAGCGTTCCTGTAATTGTTTCCTGGTCGCTAGATTTGGCACTTTCACACTGCCAGTGATGACCCGGTATATGTGCGTGCTTTCACACACAACCCTTGAAGATCCCGTAAGGACACGTGACATCAGCGCGTGACGTGTAATGTCCCTTTTCTTTATCTTTTATTTTATTAAACATTAACCCAGTATCTGCTGTGGATGAGCTGTATTGACTTGTTATCAGTGGCCAAGAGATAAGAATAATAAACCTGTGTATTTTGTTGTGATTTTACTATGCCACTTAATTTGTTGAATCAATTAGTGATATGTAAAGCTCTTTGCGGTTAATGCACCGTAATGCCATTCAGGAGCACTTCTATCGACCCCAGCAAGTCAGAATCCAGCTGCGGTCCAGGATAGTAATACAACACCACTTCTTAAGTGGCCATTACATATTTTAATTAATAACATGCAGTAACTGTGGACTGAGATCTTAACAGGAAGGGAAGGAAGTGACCTGCATGAAATTTACCGCAGACTGACGAAACATTTATGTTTATGAAGTTCTCTATTTGGGTTAGAGCCCTTGTGAAATGTGTGCGTATTTGCAGTCTGATACTATGTGATAATCTTTCTGTTGGTGTTTTTCAGGGGTGTAACAGAGGAGGGAAGGTGCACTCAGGATGGTTACCATTCCAGAGTACTACGAGGGAAAAAATGTTCTCATCACAGGGGCCACAGGCTTTATGGGGAAAGTACTTCTGGAGAAGCTGCTACGCTCTTGTCCTGGTGTCAAAGCTGCCTATGTCCTTGTCCGGCCCAAAGCAGGACAGGTGCCCAATGTCCGAATTGCTGACATGATCAACTGCAAGGTAGGTGCAGGTCTGGAAGATCGCTGTAGAAAAATCATGGTTTGGGCTTTCAGTTCTCAATTGAGTTATGTGCTTCATGGCTTAAATTAAGGGTAAGGCTAGGCTATACAAAAAAAAAGTACTGTATAGTTTACAACTTTTTTCCCCAATCAGATGAACAATCTTTAACAAACTGACACTTGATTATGGTGAAAGTGATCTTGAGCCTTTAAATGTTTCAGCTTTTTGACAGACTGCGAGAGGAGCAGCCCGATTTCGCAGAGAAGATCGTGGCGGTCAACAGCGACCTGACGCAGCCAGATCTGGACCTTAGCATAGAAGACCAGGAGACCCTCGTGGGCTGCATTAACATAGTGTTTCACTGCGCTGCCACCATCCGCTTCAACGAGCCTCTGAAGTAAGCCATAATCTCCACCCACAGGACGGCACAAAGCATCATCCACAGATACGAGTTTAGATGCTTCTGACACTTACAGTGTCATGTAGCTTTAAATCATGTATTCACATTAAACCTATATTTTATTAATTAAATAATCATAATTAATAATTCAAATGCTGCTTTTAATTAGTGTTTTTTTTTCCCACTCACAAAATGTTAGTGGTACGAATAGGTATAACGATGTTGACATTACTGTTTTGCTACTGCTATTGTTTTTATTATTACTATTATAAGAACTATTATTGGTAATGCTAATAATACAATGTATTACTATTATATACTATTATTATCATTATTATTATTAATACAATGATTTCTTAATAATAATAAAATTTATAGTAAGTAATATTAAAACTCATTATATTTGTCTTCACTACTTTATTATTTGTATTATTGCTATTATAATCATTTTGTTAATGCTAATAATACATTTATTAAGGATACAAAAAAATGTATTACTATTTGCATTAATAACAGTTTTAACAATTATATTATTAATTTACAATAAATCATAATTTTATGCATAGTAACGTTAGTAATTGCAATTAAAGTCCTGTCATTATTATTTAACCTTTAAATATTGTTATCAATGTATTATTATTATTAATGCTAATAATACATTTATTGTATCATTAATTATAAATATTATTTGTATTTATGATCTTATTATTAATAATAGTCGCAGTAATATAATAATACTGTAATTATTGTGTTTTTTTCATGTAAAATATTATTCAAATATTTTGCCTTGGTAATATATTTCTGCACAAATTCTTGGGTCACTGCTACTTTTAATCAGAACACACTGTCAAATGTCAAATTTAAAATAAGGTCAAACTGCAACGCTGTTTATTCATTGCTTGCTAAAGCCTTGTTTATGCTTTAATGTGAGTGTGGAATGAACCACTTGGCTGTACACGCACAAACGCTTCAGAGGTGTTTATGCATTCTTCACCTGACTTATATATTATGTATATATTATACTTAAATTACTTATTTCCTTAAATTTCTAGTATTCAGATTTCAAAGTAAATTGAGAGGTTGAAACTAAACTAACTGCAAGTTACCGTGATTGATATTTTTTTTTGGGGTTAGGTGGTTTTGTACAAATCGCAGCAGGCCTGTCTTAAAGTTAATCAGATCTGCTCAGAGTCACTGCAGTTCAGGTTTTTTTTCTGTCCCTCTGCTGCAGAGATGCCATGCAGTTGAATGTACTGGCCACGCAGAAGATGCTTAACTTGGCTCACAGAATGAAGCATTTGGAGGTGTTTATCCACGTGTCCACAGCCTATGCCCACTGTGACCGAGAGCTCATTGAAGAGGTGGTCTATCCTCCACCTGTCGATTACAGGAAGCTCATAGACACACTTGAGTAAGTCTTGGCTCTCCAAAACATTCTTCTTTTCTTTGTTCTCGCAAGCACCTTCCTCATCATACTTAGTCTAATAAATAAATATGTCAAGAACATATACACAGTACAGTGTATGCATATACATAGTGGCTGTTTTCACACACAACACCATACATTTAACAATGCTTTCCCAGTTAGAGATCATGCATAAACCCATTTTCAGAATGCTTGCAAGATATCTCTAATAATTATTTGATTTTTCTTTTTTTTGTTACTTTCTAATGTAATTATTTTGTTTTTCATGATCATTTTCCACACTCTGTTATTTAAGTATTATTTATATAGTATAATCTTTTTTTTCTTTTTTTTTTTTGAATTAGCTTTTATTTTTATATTTTCAGTTCATTTTGATTTTATGTGCTGAATTAAGTTAGTTTTTTGGATATAGTATAGTATATACTTAGTATTTAATATATAATATAATGTAATATATATTTAGTATAATTATATGTGCGTGTCTGTATATATTTATATGTATATGTGTATATATTTATATGTAAACATATAATTTGTTTTAGTTGTATTCATTTTAGTTCTTTTACTTATTTCAGTTAGTTGCAACATTTCAAATTAATTTTGTTTAACCCACATGTTTAATTGCTTAAAGTAAAATGAGTGTGTGTGTGTCTGTGTGTTTATATATACATACACACACACAGAGACACAAACACACATATGTATGTTTATATTTTTAATTTTTACAATTTTTCTTTTTTTTATATTTATTGTAATCTTATAATCTTTTAAAAATATAATCTTTTAAAATAGATTTTATGTAAAAAAAGAAAAAAAAAACATTAAACATATATGCAACAAAAAAACTTTAACTACAAAACAGCTCAGAAATAAGAAAATAACACAATGACTATTGAAGCTATTTCAAGCAGCATTAACTAGATGAGACCCTCTCATTTATTTAATTTTTTTGCTCTCCCTCAAACTCCTGGATTTTTATGATGCTGACAGGTGGATGGACGACAAACTCGTCTCTTTAATGACACCGAAGCTTATCGGTGAGCGGCCTAACACATACACTTACACCAAAGCCTTGGCAGAACACCTCATCCAGCAGGAGTGTGGAAACCTCAACATCGCCATCGTCAGGCCCTCTATCGTAGGAGCCAGCTGGAAGGAGCCGTTTCCCGTAAGCATGCTCATTTCCATCCTCCCACTTAATAAAAAAAAAAAAAAAAAAAAAAAAACCTGTTGAATTTTAAACACCACTCTTTCTTTTCCACTCTGTTAAAGGGCTGGATTGATAATTTCAATGGACCAAGCGGGATATTCATTGCTGTGAGTGGCCACTTTGATTTTAAGTAGATGTAAATGCAGTGGCATTTCAATTTGTATGATTGTTTATTGGTACCTCATGTTAAAAGCCTTCTTTTTTTTTTTTTGGTTGTGCAGGCAGGAAAGGGGATTCTACGAACAATGAGGGCTTCAAATAACGCTGTCGCTGATCTCGTGCCAGTCGATGTGGTCATAAACAACACTTTGGCCGCTGCCTGGTATTCCGGTTCCCAGAGACATGCCAGGTCAGACTTCCACACGAACACCAACAGGCACTCACACACGGATCACTGGGAAATAAAGTCATGGAATAAATGCTGCTGGTTCACTGACAGTAACGTTTATCTCCATCGCAGGCCGAGAAGTATGTTGGTGTACAACTGCACGACGGGCGGAATCAATCCCTTTCACTGGGGTGAAGTTGGTATGGATCACTTTTACAAACAAATCGCTGCTTGACTCAAATATACACAGTGGCCTTCAGTGCTTCATTATTCCAGTTCCATTTTCCATATCGACTGCGAATCAAAGAACTTGTCACATTAAATGAAAGAGGGTGAGAACAGTGACATGTTTGAACAAGCGTTTGGATTTAGTTTCTTTTGCTCTTATATGGGAATGGATTTAACTTTGATTTGATTATTCAGGCTTTCATTTCTGAGAATTCTCTTCATAGCTGTCTGGACTCCACTGAAGTAGGGTAGAAGTAGGAATGAGTTATGATAACCATTAGGGCTGCACGATGTGTCGTTTAAGGATCGATATCGCGATGTATGAATCCACGATAGTCACATCGCAGGATGTGCAATGTAGGTTGTCGTAGTTGATCCGTTATTCATTAACTGTACGGGCCAGCTGCTCCCCGGCCCTTGACGAATGTGATTCGCGGATTAATTGCACAGCTTAACCATCATAGAGTGAAAGTTTATCATTTGCATGCAGAGTGAGAGAGAGAGAGTGAGCGCGCGCGAGAAAGAGGGCGCTGCATGAAAGAGACAGAGTGAGAGAGAGAGAGAGAGGGAGATGGAGGGAGAGAGAGAGAGAGAGAGAGCGCGAGACAGAAGGAAAGAGAGAGAGACCGCGAGAGAGAGACAGAGGGAGTGAGAGAGAGAGAAAAAAAGAGCGAGAGAGAGCGCGAGACCATCTTCAAACAACACAAGCGCTGTCTCTGAAAGAATTTTTTTTATTAGATTTCATGTCGCAATATATATCGCAGAAAAGCAGAATATAGCAATGTCTTTTTTTTCCCAATATCGTGCAGCCCTAATAACCATTAGTTGGATGAGTTATGAATGGTTTTGTGATACCATATTTTTTACAACCTTTTATCATGTTGTGAACTTAAAATCTGGTTATAGATCCGAATTTATCCACAGTATATGGAAAATTCAACATGGTAACAAAGTAATTCTGTGTCCTTGATATTAAATTCTAATGTTTTTTATATTATATAATAATACTAAACACTGTAAGTTCTACATTTTCATTTCTCAAAAAAAGTTGTAAAAATTTTTATGTAGTGGACAGAAGTATATTATTGAATTTTATGGATTTACAATGTAATTAGGTGAGTAATTTTGTATAATGATTATATAATGTTTATTTCTTATATCAATAATATCTTAATATAAATTGAATCTATGTTAATGACTTAATTATAGGGGTGCAACAGTCTTGATGCATCATTTCATACAGTTACATTTTATTTTACCTGCTAATATATGGATCTTATCTGATCTTTATTTTAAAAAGACCTTTTTCCACAGAAACATTTAGTTGTATACTGCAGCAAAATGTGCCTTATTTTTAACATTTTGCATTGACACACACTAAATACAGTATGTCTCAAAATGAGATTTATATTCAAAACTAGCTGTAAAGCCTGTTTCAGTGAGGAATCCTCAGTGTCTTTGATTTGTTAACCCTGTTTAAGTTGTGACGCATCTCCCTTATAATTAAGCCTGTATGAGAATATGCCCCAATGCCTTTGCTGCTGTTGTTACTGTTGTGACAACAAACATGTCTAGTGAGCTCTTAAAACAGGTTTCACTGAAATTCAGTCAGACTGGAGATATTTATAACTGCTTACATCAGAGACATTAGATGACCCACAAGTGTGTACTGAAGCATGCTGTACACATTTTCTAGTGGCCCCATTTCACCCATAGTTAAATAGTTAAAATACAAACAATATTTGGTTATAATCAGCATTGTGTTGCAGTTGGGGTCATTCTTCTATCACTAACACTCCACAAAAAGGATTTTTTTCTGCTGGCCCAATCAGAATAGTAGTTCAGATTTGTGGATGCCCCTCCCATTTTTTTCTGTCCCCAAACCTCAGAAAGCTTTCATTTTTAATGTATCAGACACAAGTGTTTGCGCTTATTTCCTAAATTAAGAAATATATAGTTTTGTATATATAAAAGCTACAACAAATAATTATATAATGTATATAATACTTTTTTATATCCTGAAGTAGTGTATTTTTATTATGTTATATTTTTAGTGTATATATTTAGTATATTTCTATGTGTGTGTGTATATATATATATTTTAGAAAATGATTAGCATGATGCTTTAAAAATTATCTTAATACTTTTCCAATTAAGTGACCCCAATGCTTGCGAATGGAAGAAACCATCAAAATGTTGCTTTTTAAACCTGAACCAAGTCATGCACAGCTGTGCGGTTTACTGTTGAACCCCTTTTTGTCTCTTAGAGTACCATGTTATATCCACTTTCAAGAGGAACCCCCTCGAGCAGGCCTTCAGGAGGCCAAATGTAAATCTCACAACCAATCACCTTATCAATCAGTACTGGATTGCTGTAAGCCACAAGGCACCAGCATTCCTATATGATCTCTTCCTCAGGATGTCAGGAAGAGAGCCCAGGTAAATCCGACCACTTCGCGCCTTTTCCTCCTGCCCCGCTTCCTCCTCCACGCTCGGTCTAGCCATCACGTGTCGCACCCTGTGTCTTGGGCAAGGATGCATAACCCACTCGGAGACTGGGTTCTGCACGCTTCCCGTCCACTTGTGTTTGTGTGTGTGTGCATATCCATGTGTGTGTATGTGTTGTGTAGCTCTGTGTTTAAAATGCTGTTGTATGTTATATGCCTGTATTCCCTTCTGCAGAGTACTGCATAAACATGACGTTCAAGACCAATCCCTTAGAACAGGCTTTCAGGCGCCCCAATGTTAACCTGCGATCCAACCCTTTTACCAATCAGTACTGGACCACAGTGAGTCACACCCTTCCTGCCCTGCTGTATGACGGGTTTCTCATGTTGACCCGTCAGAAGCCCCGGTAAGGTCTTCAGTACCTGCTTCTCCGCCCCTTTGTCCTCCCTCCTCCGTTCCCTCACCTCCAGTACTGGGTGTTGGGTGTGGCATGGCCGGCAGTCTGGCTGGGAAGGAAACGCTCTGCCTGGCCATCTTCTTGACTTTATGGCATCGGACAAAAGCTGCTGCTGGGCTACCATAAAGTGCATGGAGTCCTGCATGCTTTTTTTTGTGGAAAAAGAGATGGATCCACCCCATAAATCCATCTTTTATCTTATGTCCCCTCCCTGCCCCCGAGCCATGCCATTAAGTCTTCAAGAGAGGTTGTTTGATCTGTTCTTGTAGCCGTAAAAACAGTGGAAGTTGGGACTGACAGTTTGGTCAACACAGCCTGCACTCACTAAGCAAGTCAGTGCTCAGTTGAGATCAGATACGGGCTTTTTGCACTAACATTTTCATTGACAAAAGCCAAACTGTTCAGAGAACAGCACTCATAAATAATAGGGCTAGGTACCAAACTCTCTGCTCTGACAATTTGTTTAACTCGGGTGTTTTCAGACTGGCATCCATCCTGCAAGAAGAAACTAGGGTTTTATTTATGACAATGTTTTATGCCGTATATGTATATATATATATATATATATATATATATATATATATATATATATATATATATATATATATATATATATATATAAGATATACCGTATTTTCCGGACTATACGTTTTGTTCGTAGTTTGGCTGGTCCTGCGACTTACAGTCAGGTGCGACTTATTTATCAAAATTAATTTGACATGAACCAAGAGAAAACATTACCGTCTCCAGCTTTGAGAGGGCACTCTTTGCTGCCAGAGATGCTGCTCAGTGCTCCTGTAGCCTACACTGAGGACAGAGTGCCCTCTCGCAGCTGGAGACGGTAATGTTTTATCTTGGTTTTTAGTTCTACATAAATGCGACTTATAGTCCAGTGCAACTTATATATGTTTTTTTTTCCCTCGTCATGGTGTATTTTTGGACTGATGCGACTTATACTCAGGTGCGAGTTATAGTCAGAAAAATACGGTGTGTGTGTATGTATATATATATATATATATATATATATATATATATATATATATATATATATATATATACCATATTTTTCTGACTATAAGTTGCACTTGAGTATAAGTCGCATCAGTCCAAATATATATATATATATATGCTTCAATTGCTATATATGCGTTTTAATTTCACATTACTATTTTTATTTTTTATTCAGAATTCCTGTTTTTTTTTTCTTTTTTTAATCTTCAATGTCTTTATCTCAATTATTCATATCTCAATCTGAATTACAAATAATAATACATAATACAAATTTTCCTAAGAATATTATAATCATTTGGGGGTCCTTGGCGTTAAAAGATTTGAAAGCCTCTGGTTTAATGAACCAATATAGAAATTATAAGGTTACAATCCTTCTAATTAAAAAAAAACTAAACCAAACACTGGAAAAGTGGAAATGTTGGATGCATATTTGACAATTATCCATTCATGCAAAAATGCTTTTATTAGCAGGGAGTAGGTGTGTTTGGTACCTAGAGATTAAATAACTGGTTATGCACCCTAAATCTGATGTGTTTCAGTTCAGTGTGGCTTTCTGCTTATGCAGATTCTACAAATTTGGTGTGTATTGCTGATATGCGTCTGGTTTAAGGTGCAAGTTTGTATATAATTGAGGTTTTGAAGGGTTTTAACACCATGAGAATGTTCTGAATTTGATTTTTTTTTTCTTTTTAAACAAGATAATACAATGCATGTAGTCATTCCCTATCCAACCAATAAGAGATCTTGATGGGAAACTGGGCGTTTCTGGACATTTGCATTCAACTTCAACAGTGCTTTGTCAGGAAAAAGCCTGAAATTTGGCATACTTGTACATCTGGTATAGTTTATAGAGGTACAAAAAGCATCACACAGAAAGAATCTCAAGTACACAAATGCGCCCAGGTGCCTTTTAAGATCCTGCAAAGTTTGAAAAGTGTGATAATTGTTCAACCGAATCATGGGAATCCACAGTTGTTTGCCAACCGTTTGTGGTTCAGAAGGGCTGTGATGGGATCTAACCTGAATCAAATACCATACGGGGTGAAAGGGTTGGAGACATTCTGCAATTATTACTAACCGAGGAGTATTTGTTTTGCTTTTTTTGTTTCTATTTTAACATTTGTTTTATTTTATTTTTGGTTTTACTTGTGTAATCTTATTTTTTATTTATTTTTTTGTTAAATTGTATTCTATTTCCTTGATCTTTATTTGTATTTTTTTATTTAGTTTGTTTAAAAAAAATATTTTTAATTTTTGTTTGTTTCATTTTACATTTTACTTTTTATTATTTTGCTTATTTATTTTGTTTTTATTTTATTTATTTCAATTTTATTTAATTGTTTTGTTTTGTTTTACTTTTTTTTTTTTTTTTTTTTTTTTACTGAATCAAACCAAAATATTTTGCTTAATTTGGGAAAACTAACCTGTGGAAGCCAGTTTTTTGCCTCAAAGAAAAAAAAAAGAAAGCCACTTCCGATTTTATTTCTTACATTTATATCTCACAGCGACTTATTTCTTAGAATTGATACTTTTTTTTTACTACGAGGCAGAAATGGGCTTCAATATTAACCTGATGTTTTTATATAGTAGACCATAGAGTTAAATGTTTGTTACTTTTGTAATTTATAAGCTGTGGTTTCTGTCATAGTCTCAGTCACCATCTGCTATTACTAAACTGCTTGCCCTTTAAATGAGAGAAAAAAAAGCTCAAACTACATTTCCAGTCCCCATCAAAGCTCATCTGAAGCTAATGCTCACGTCTCTCTTTTTCTCCCGCTCGCTCCTTGCGTTGTATCTGTGGTGACGCAGGATGATGAAGACAATCACTCGGTTGCACAAAGCCATGATGGTTCTGGAGTACTTCACGAGTCACTCGTGGGTGTGGAACACGGACAATGTTACCATGCTCATGAACCAGATGGGACCTGAGGACAAGAAGGTGTGTGTGTTTATGTATCAATACACTCATTCTGACATGGGCACAGTTACATGAATCGCTTTTCTGATTCTGAATCTTGTCGCTTAAAAAATCTCAATATGCTGATTCAAAATTGGAGGTTTTATGTGTTGTCAATGAAACATTAATTTAAGCGTCTCATAGCTCTGTCGTTTATTAATGCTTGAACTCAATGAATGTCTTAAGCATCTTTTTTTTTTGTTCAGGTATTTAATATTGATGTCAGGCAGTTACATTGGGCAGAATACATGGAGAATTACTGCATGGGCACTAAGAAGTATGTTCTCAATGAAGAGTTATCAGGACTCCCAGCGGCACGCAAACACTTGAACAAGTAAGTATTGAAGTTCTCTAGGTTACCTTCAGGATAACTGTTATTCTAGAGCGACTATCACTCTCATGATAGCTTCTGCACTGTCGTATGCAACTTCTCAACTCTGTCCCATTCCCATGTGGGACAGAGACATAAATATGTGTTTGATGAAAACACATTTTATAAGTATTCCTAGATGTGCAAATTCATGTGACTTTTCCTCACTTTTTGGTAATTTAACACTCGGTTTTTAGTGTGCGTGTTACTAACAATGCGTCATATACAGTATTGGGTGTAAGACGTTTTTAAAACTGCATTTATTTGAGTAGAAGTACAGAAAAAAATAGTAATATTATGAAATATTATTACAATTTAAAAGAACTGTCTTCTATTTAAACATATGTGACCATGGACCACAAAACAGTCTTAAGTGTAAATTTTTCGAAATTGAGATTTATACATAATCTGAAAGCTGAATAAATAAGCTTTCCATTGATGTGTGTTTTATTAGGGTCAGACAGTATTTGGCTGAGATACTATTTGAAAATCTGGAATCTGAGGGTGCAAAAAAATCTCAATACTGAGAAAATCGCCTTTTAAATTGGTCCAAATAAATTCTTTGCAATGAAAATTACTGATCAAAATTAAGTTTTGATATATTTACAGTAGGAAATTTAAAATATATCTTCAAGGAGCCTGATCTTTACTTAATATCCTAATGATTTTTGTCATAAAAGAAAAATGTATAATTTTGACTCATTTAAGGTTTTGTGGTCCAGGGTCACATATTTGAAAATGTAATTTATTCCTGTGATGCTAAAGCTGAGTTTTCAGAAGCCATTTGTCAGGCTTCATTTTCACATGAAAATATTCCAATATGCGGATTTGCTGCTAATTTATTATTATTATAAGTTCTTATTAGTAACCATGTTAAAAACATTGTTTTTGCTGCTTCATATTTTTCTGGAAACACTAATGCCTTTTTTTTCAGGATTCTTTGATAATTAGAAAGTTCAAAAGAACAGGAATATTTGGAATAGAAATCTTCTGTAATATCTTACAAATTTCTGTAACTTTTGATTAATTTAGGCTACGTTTACAATAGTGTGTTTTTTCGTTTTAAAACATAACTTTTGCTACGGTTACGCCTGTCATTTACATTACCCCGGTGTTTTCGACCCTGAAAACAGAGACTTTCAAAAACGCAGGCCATTTTAGATTGAAAACTCTGGGGTTGTGTTTAAGTGTAAACAGACCTAAACTGAGAATTTTGAAAAGGAAGTACATGCAAGAATGGTCATGTGACCTGCATTTTTGGTGTGTAGTGTGGACAGAACGTTTCTGAAAACGAAGTGAAAACGCCAGTGTAAATGATCATTTTCATTTCAAAATGCCGATTTAAAACAAAAACACACTAGTGTAAACCGAATGCTTAATAAAAGTATTCATTGCTTGCTTTCTTTCCTTTTTTCTTTCCTTCAAATTCTAGTGTGTCATAGTTTCCACAAAAACATCAAGCAGCAAAACTTATTTCTGAATGGTCATGTGACACTGAAGATTTTATCTTTTTGTCACTTTTTCTTTGTTTTGTTTTCCTGTAGGCTGCGGAACATTCGCTACACTTTCAACACCATCTTGGTAGTGTTAATCTGGCGCATTTTCATTGCCCGTTCTCAGATGGCCAGAAACATCTGGTACTTCGTCGTCAGCTTGTGCTTCAAGTTCCTCTCCTATTTCAGAGCCTCCAGCACCATGAGATACTGAATCCACCCCAACTGTCCTTTCCCACCCTTCTTTCCCACGGGCTATGCACATACTTCTGCTTTGCGACACTCTAGAATCTGAGGGTCAAGCGTATGGGCGTAATATCCGCAATCCTCCCCTCCTGCGCAAGTACGCCCTCAACATCACCGGGTGCAAGTGCACTCATCTGCTATGTAGAAAGCATGAATTTTCAGGGCTCGAGGTTTAAGAAGCTCTCTCAGCACAATGAGAGCGAGTGTGTCCACGCCGAGCACGTTTGAGCACTTATTTGTACCTGTTCCGCCTCCTGAACGCAAACAGGTTTTGGACAACTCTTGATTATTATGGGTTACATACCAGTTCATACTTGTTGGCGGTATTGGCCCCTTTCCAACTGTAATCAACGAAGCACAAGAAGAAGAAAAAAAAGAGAGAGATGGCTTTGTCTCAGCTCTGTGCCTACAATTCAATAATAACCTTCATGCCCAATGTCTTTGTTAGATTCATGGCTTTTGCCTTACATTTCTTCCGATACTCTCACCATCTTTGAGATGAAAGTTATTAACGTGTCACCAAAAAAACTAAGCATCTCGAGTGTCTGATTCCAGGCCTTATGTTTCTCCTCACAATGTCGCCTTCAGTCAATACCAAAATGTCATTTTGAAATACTTTGTGTACTACTTAACGATTTTTTTGAAAGCAATCAACTGCTTTTAGTAAATTATTTCTTTAATATTAATAAACTTGTTAGTTTTCCTTTTAGAAATGCTAGCAAAAGCAAGCATCAGTTTGTTCACCTGCTTAAACCTTTTAAGAATTATGAGGCTTATCAATAAACATGAGCGGACAGCATTTGCGTCGACGGTTCGTAAAGCCATTGACGTTATACAAACGATTTATAGATTCGTTCCGCTTATGATTAAAGCGTGATAATTGTTTCTTGCCATAACTTATTAGTGTTCAGGTAATGGGCGTTTGTACATAAAACATGTCATCTTTTGTGTAAAGCTGTGTGAGAAAACCAAATATGTCGGCTTATATGTAGGCTAATTTAGTGTATTTACGTTCTTTAGCGCTTTGAGTCCATCATATCAGAGGAGGGGATGGATAAATTTAACTGGACTGTGTGTTTTTCTTTCCTTTTTTTCACCCAAATTGTTCTGCGAGTTGTCAATGTTGAAGTAATGTAAAATAGCTAATGGATATATGTTTTCTAAATCATTCTATTTAGATAAAGCGTTGAAATTTAACTTTATCTGCTACCAAGTATTTTCCATGTTTGAAATAAATAGGAAGTGATTGTTTATGACGCAAAATGACAAGTGAAATGAAGAAATGAAAATGCACCATATAGGCTGCTTTTATGGTCACACATGCTTCGGATCACTATGTCAAGTTATGTTTGTCATACAAGCCAATCTCTTTGCACAGCTAAATATCATGCCAGGAAACGCTAGATGATGGATATTGTTACTAACTGTGTGGAATATAGATTAAGTATTCTGACTTTTCTATTAATGGTGAACTGATTAAAATAAAAAAAGCACTTCTATGAGGATCCATATTTTTATGTGGGAGTTTGAGTGGAATAGTGATTTTTGAAAACCAGTTCTGTGTATTCAAGGTCTCATTAAGAGTATTTTTTTTTTTTTTTACCACAAAATAGGGTCAAATAAAACCAATATATAGTATGTTTTTCCCCATAATACTGTAGTTTTCTCAGTGGTAGGTAAAATAGGTTTCATTGGGTTTCTTGTGTGTTAGTTCACCTCATGTTTCATTTCCCACAGCATTTTATAACGATGATATAATTTTTTTTCTTCCTTAAGATCAAGCTTAAGTCAGGCCTTGATGGGCCAAATGTAGATTGTTTTCCTTTATTTTGTCTGCCTTATGTACTTTTTGTTAAATCTCCTGTAACCATCAAGAAATGTGAACTATTCTCTACTATGTCAAGCGGTCTGGTTTCTTGGAGAATTGTAATTGCCACATTAAAATGTCAATGGAGGGTAAAAAATAAATGGGTGCCTTTTGTTTGTAAACCAAAAGAAATTAAGAATAAACTATGTGAACTTATTTTTCAGTTGAATGGGTCATAATTGGCTATTAACAATTTATATAATTTAAACGAATATCTTAAGACTTGCTGCACTAGGAAGTAAAATATAATTTTAAGCCATACAGAATCTGTCAGGTTTTAATGATAAATCTGTAAAACGTTTACAGTCACATTAGTGTGAAAATTAGCCAGTAAATTGCTTGCCTCATCCATATCTACCACAATTCAATACTGCCATCTGCTGTTCACATTTCAACAAGCAATTTAAAGCTGCAGTCAACTTTTTTGTGTTCAAAATTAAGAAAATATATATCTAGAGAATAGACCATGAATTCATTTTCCTGAATCAATCCAGTACACCTATAATAACTCTTTATATCCGGACTATTTCAGACTGGCTCGGGGAGGTGCCGCTGCGGAGTAGCACAGTACCTGCGTGATTCATTGACTTAAACCGAGAGAAGTAGCTCCGGCTATAATGTTCTTCCGCAAGACGAATGCTGTTCTGTTTATTAACCGCTAGACTAGAGCGTCAAAGTTATGGACTGCAGCTTTAATGTTTGCTTTTAAACATTTGATTTTCAAAATAAGTTCAGAAGTCAGGAAAAAAAAAGAGTCTCATAAATCATATTTATTTGGAAGGAATATAATGCCCAACTAGGTCCACATATTTAGGACATTGTCATTGTCTTATCAAAATACTATTTAAAACATTTATAATTCCATTTTACATAGTAGCACACAAATTACACAAAAAAAGGTATAAATTAAATCTACTCCTATTGAATTAGGAGGACAAAGGCACTTTGATGTTACAAATAGAGTCCAAATTACAACACTGTTTAATGTTCAGTTTGTTTGGGAGCGATCAGTCCGCATTTCCTTCACCAGAAGTGTTCCTCTCATCCACACACAATGATTTATTACTGTAACATAAAACAGATGAATTTGAGTCTTTTTGTTCTCTGAAAAAATATTAAATAGATATGCAATACTATATATATATATATAGAGAGAGAGAGAGAGCTGTATTATATATAGAGATAGAGAGAGAGAGAGAGAGAGAGAGAGAATTTCTTGGTGGCCAAAGTTCATATCTGATTCATGCTGCAGACTAAAATACCTAGATCTTTGTCTTACCAGCAAGCTGCAATCTGACTGGGTGGCTAGATTACAGTTATAAAAAGCACAGTCGTCTATGCAAACATCATTGTTTTCATGCCAAACTACTTTAGCTGTAACACATAAGCTAGACCTGTGCAAGGAATATTTGTGAAGAAGCTGTCTCACTTGAGAGGCTGGCAGTGCAGGCCTGCAGCACAGGGGCAGTGCTCCCGCGGCCCCTCCTCGTCCCACAGTAACAGATCCATCAGCTGATTGGGGTGACTGTGGCAACCCTGGCCTTCCTGTGGCTTGGGGCGGCACACGGGGAAGAGCAGGGCTGGAGAGGAAAAAAAAAAACAAAGAAACATTAAAAAGAGGAGGGTGGGAGAGACAGAGACTACGGAGAGGTACACCAGAAAGGAAGGAGATTAGGATGAGATGAACAGGAAATGTAGTGATATATCAAAACCACAGCAAATGTTGTTGGTTTTTCTCTTGCAAATGATTAAAGCGTATCTGGGAATGCTAAGAAAACTGAGGAACGTTGTGAACCGAGTGGGCGAGGAGTGCAATTCTAAATCCAAGGAAACAATTATTTAGTACTTTGAAGGGAAATCTGGACTGGGAGGCCCAGTGAAACTGGATATTTTTCAGATGTTTTACTGCATAACTAACTGCATACTGATATCTAACGTGGTTGTTTATACAGGCACTTCTATGTCTCAAGGGCTGATTTTTTTTATTAAAACAAAACAAAAAGGTATTTTGGTTATATGAAACTTAAAACGTTCACTTATGCCTTTTTTTGCTACTTTTAAGATGCATTATATTTATAGGATTAGTTATATCATCGTCTCAGACTTTTTAACACGGACATCTAACATAAAAATCATGAATTATTTGAGTTGTAAAACTATGGTAATCTAAACAAAGGTTTACGAACCTTTGTGAAAGGCGCAGCAGTGTTGAGGACTGCAGTCGCTCTGGTACTGACAGATTGTTCCAGACTGTCCTTGAGTTCTGTTCTGAGAACAAACACCCCACACACACAGCTGATCTCCACAACACTCCACGTCCTTCGTGCACTCCTGACAATTCAAGAAGCAGAAAAGGAATTTACCATTAAACATTAGCAATTTAACAATTCAATATACACTATGCACAAAAAAAACTATATAAAATTTAAATATAATTCAATAATTATATAATAATATATATATAATAACTTTTAAACAACACACATTTAAATAGCATATAAAATAGCAATAATTATATATACACTCATATATACTCATATATAGACTAAAAATATAATTATATATATAAAAATTTAATGAAAATATTTATATATATATATATATATTCAAAATATAAGTATATATTTACATATATAATGTATATAATTTACACATTAATAGATTCTAATCTAAACGATTTTAAACAATCAATATATACACAATATTTTACAAATTACAATATAAATACAATTATAAATCCATAAAATATAAATACTTTACTTTTTAAAATTTTATATATATATATATATATATACAACATTTTCAGATGTAATTTACATGGAATATACATGCAATTAATACATATAACATATCTGGATGGATGGATGTAGTGAACAAAATGAGCACAGACCATATTAGTTGTCTGGCACAGGACACATTTGGAGGTGATGATTTCATACAGGCAGAAGCTGCCGTCCCCACAGTCCTCATCAATCATGCACTCCTGAATGAACAAGAATGAACCTGACATATATTACAGAAACACTGTTATTACACTTACAGTTGAGCAAACATCCCAAGGATCCCTATTAATTCAATAAACCCTGCTGGTTGAGGATATGACATCATAACTCATAACATAGAGCACATCGTTCAGTCACCATTCACTTTCACTATATAGAAAAGAGCAGCGTGGACATTCAGCTAAATGTCTTCAACTGGGTTACACGAAAGAATGTCAGTCATAGAGGTCTGGAACGACATGAGGGTGAGTACATGATGATGGTGTTTTCCTTTTTTTCTATTTTGGGGGAACTTTTTCTTTAAGCAACCTACAGCAGTGTGTCTTAACTATAGTTTGGAGACAATGCTGTAGGTTGCTTAAAGAAAAGAAAATACTATAATAGCAAGTTTTGTTTTGGACTTTCATTTGAAATTCCAATGAAGTGTTTCGCCTCCCAGATAGAAATTCAGTTGGGGACTAAAAGTAACTGGAAACCAAATTTTGGTTTTCTGGAACATCCTCCTCATTATAATGTTTTATCAGAAACAGTCATTTGTGTGCTTGTACTTTGTTAGGGCCGCTAGAAACTTGATATGATGCACATTTTGTGACTTAAGGAAAAGGTGGGAAATAAGACGTAATATGTTGAACATTTCCACTGTGCTGAAAATATTTACAAACAAACTGGATGAAGAATAGAGAAGTGGCCTGTGGTGCAATATAGACAAACAGGAGACAAACGTCGACATCGGCGTCATAATTAATTCCACATTTACAGAAGTGGAGGTGCAGAAATCCATCTCAGTACTTGACTCCTGTGAGAGCTGTAACAGCGAACAACCACTCAGCAGTCAACATCAGAGCCAAGCTACACCCTTCACCTCAGAGTTACGGCTAGGGCTGGAATCGATTCCGAGGCATTGGGAATTCCATCAAGGGAATTCCATTTTCAGTTCAACAAAGCTTATCTATGGGAGTCTCTCAAACGGAAGGCTACAGCCGACCAAGGCTGCACACATTTAAATTAACGAAAATAAACAGAAATAAAAAGAGTCAGTACTGATCAATTGAATTTTAGGATGTAGATATATATATATAAATTGATTCCACTTGGTTAGATGTCTTGTATTACATGTAATAATCTATTTACTGTTAATTTATGGGATACATTTTGCAATAATGAATGGTTTTATATTTTTATCCCTAACATATAATGCTTATCTTTTAACTGTGAGCTCACATTTGCCGCTGTGCAGGCCGAGAGAGAAACCACTAAGTGCTGCCTCTGGCACTAACTCTCCACCACACATTCCCAGTGCACCAATTACCATGCATTTTTTCCAGCTGTTCTAATTTCACCATTTATTGTCATGGAGCCAGGAGACTGTCTGGCCAAAGAGCCTCTAATGACACTGCCGCCTGTTAAACTGTTGTGGAAATGCATAATGACCATACATGTAATGTTTTTACTCTGGAATAAGATATAATGCAGTAGATATTATTTATTTAAATCAAAAGCTGGTCGACAGAGTTAGACTGTAATTCAAAAGAATTGGAAGTAAAAACATCACACTTAGGACCCTCTGTTTAGAGAAGTCTCCGTAATGATGTGCCACGTGTTTCCCAAGAAAACAGAGGATTTTAGTTTGATGACTGGTGAAGTGGAAAATCCATGTTGGTTTTAATAAATAAACTCGCATTAGCAGAGCAAGGTTGTGGGTTCGATTCCCAGGGAACGCATGTGCCTGAATGCACTGTAAATCGCTTTGGATTAAAGCATGTGCTAAATACATATATATATATATATATATATATATATATATATATATATATATATATATATATATATATATATATACATATATATATATATATATATATATATATTATTTAAATTTAACCATGTTGCCTAGTTGACGACAAACTCACTGCAGGGTTCATAGCGCTGCCCAGAGTGACCAATGCACCCAGACCGATGTTTACTTACCAGGATGTCCACTGAACGTTTTATATCCGTTTAACAATCCAGACCACTTTTCAGAAATTAGATTAGCCTACATACGACAACTTAAAGTGATAGATATTAAAGTTATAGAGGAGAGATATACTCACGTGATCTACTTCATTCCAACGTTCAGTGTTCTGAATGAGAGTTCTGGAAAAATTAGTCTTTCCAGTTTTATCATCTGTTTCCTAGAGGAAAACCAGGTGTTAGTTATACAAGACATAGCGATATACAAAGGCACGAAGACATATAAAGACAGGGTAATTCTGTTAATGCAATATAGTGTATATAAAAAGCTAAATCAGATCCAGTACAAGCCAATAAACGGAGTAGAATAAGTAAGAAATACCTTGTCGATTCTCTCTATCAGCTGAACAGTCCGATTTCCAACCTTGATCACTGTCGTAGTTTCATTGTGAAAACTGTCTGGAAAGTTGCGTCCATGTAGCAACGATTTTGAAGACTCATTCTCCATCTGATTCAAATAAGATTCATAGTAACTTATGTGAATGTTTTGATTGTGATTCTAAACTACATGTTGCAAAATCGGATATAAAAATTACGATTGATTTTAGCGAATCGGCTCATTTCAAAGAATCAGTTAAAAAACGACTCGGTGGCATTACATATAATGTGTGTGTGTGTGTGTTCGAATAAATTGTGTTAATAATGCTATTTGTTGAAATTGTATGTTCCACTGTAAGGTTTTTGCTCTTTTGTTGATTTTGACTGCTTACATTGTCCACATTTGTGCGTCGCTTTGGATAAAGGCGTCTGCTAAATGACTAAATGTAAATGTAGTTTGTTTTAGCAATAAACTCGAACTCAAGCAAAATATACTTAAAATTCCGCTCAACACTACTAAAATTAATCTACATCGGTAAACATTGTGCACATTTTAAAACAATTGTTATTTATTAAAAACCATACATGTTGACTCGGTTCGCTCAGATGAACCGGTTTGAAAAGATCCAATGAAAAGATTCGACTCAAAAGAACAATTCGTTTACGAATCGGTCAGCGATAATCATCCAGTGCATTCAAAGCAGCATGGCGCAAAACGAAATTCACATGTTAATCTACTAGGATTGTTTTTTAATCTAGTCATACCTGGTGAACAGCCTCCTCTAGTTTTTGCTGCGTGTCCTCCATCAGTTTTTCCACTTCCCTGAACATCTCGTTTAAAGTGGTTTGTCCCTGCGCCAGATGCTCCTCCAGGGCATCGGTGATGTCCAGGTGTGCCCCTCTGTGAGTGTGAACTGATCTGCCCACCACAAACCACGCGCAAAGGGATAATATCACAAATTTCAGCATCGTTCTGTGCTTACCCTAGTCACCCCTGGCGGGAATCACAGACCCTGTCCGTGCCTGGTATGTGGATTATTTGGAAATTTGTGAGGGGGAAGAAAAGACCGGAAAGGTTTTGGCTTCTGATGGTTCAATTATTAAAGCGACAGCGCACTGGCTTTTAAAAATCATGGAAACAAATAAAAAGTAGAGCTATGCTAGCTCGACAAAAGCAACTGTGTTTTTTATTTTAATATTTTAGAATATAATTGATGTGATGGCTGTCATTACACGATTCAGCAGCCATTGCCCCAGTCTTCAGTGTCACAAAATCCTGGGGCTTTATTTATTACTGGTTAATATTTTTTATAGAACCCGTGATTTACTTAAGAAAAAAAAAAATAATAATATAATAATAATAATAAGATTAATAATATTAATTAATGCATTAATGATCAAAAGTTACAAAATAATTTGTAAAATTATAAATCCCTTTGCTATTTCAGAGAAATGCTGTTCAATAAACTTTATTTCAATCCATAAAAGAATCCTGAAAAAATAATCCACAAAAAAAAATAAGCAGCAAAAACTGTTTGATAAAAACTATTCATGATTTCTGAAGGATCATGTGACAGAGGTAAAGTAACGGCTGCTGAAAATTCAGCTTTCCCATAACAGGAATAAATTACATTTTAAAATATATTAAACTAAAAAGCAGTTATTTTAGATCAGGGTGCCCAATTTTATAAGTTGCTGCGTAGTCACAGCTGGGCTATCAGTCCAAATCGATTTTTACAGCTCCTTGTTTTAACATGAAATAGTCTGTTTTGTTCCATACCCAGCTAACAACTTTTGGTCCCTAGAACGTTCTTATTTGATTCCCAAAACTAACCTAATGGGAAGGTTAGGGGAACGTTCTGTGTTTGTTGGGTAGGCTATAGACCCATAGACTTTATAAGGATAGACTCGCGAACACATCTCATTGCACTTCAGCCTTTCAATGAGCATGGAGTATGTGCACATACTTTAATGATCCAGTAGATGGCGACAGAGTACATCTCGTTCTCCACTCATTCGCTGCCTGTCCTAATCAAACACCTGCCAGCATGTGTGTGTGATTAAACAGTGCTGCTTGTGCACACACAGCTATTCTTCAGTTGTAGGTAAGACAAAATGCACGATTATCATATTTATCTAGACTCAAACGCTATGTTGTCTACTAGAGTAGCATATTGTTGATGGGGGGACAAATGGCTGTAGGGCTCGATAATTCATGCGTTTTGGGGGAATATAAAAAATCGGGTAATATTCCAAATGCATGCATAGTTTTGTGTTGTGCAATGGACAGAAAAACTATTTTGAATATGATTCCCAGATGAATATTTAGATTTGTCCTAAGCTATTAATGAATATTTCGCAACACAAAATTGTAAAAACCTGGAACGTCTGTAGTTTCTTATGTTTTAATGTGTAAAGCATTTTTACATGACAGCTTTCCTAAACTGAACCAATCAAGACACTTGAGAATGAAGTGCAGACGACTGCTAAAAAAAAAAAAATAACAATCGGATTTGCCTCATAAGTTTATCTGAACTTCCCATTTGTCGTCATGAGAAGCGCCGCCTCTAAAATAAGGGCGCATAAAGAGCCAGTCGCGAGCGAGACTGATATTGACAAACGAGTGAAAGGAATCATGAGATGTTGTGCGTGACAAACATTAGAACTCAGATACGCTATATGGATAATATCGACTACTGGTCAAAGAGATTTTGCTGAAAGTCACATTACAGCGGAAAAAGTAAGTTTGCTGTTCTCATTTGAGCGCGTGTCAGGGAAATTTAAAGTGACGCGGTATATTGGGCACGCGCTGCGTTGACAGAATAGGCTACACTGTTGACACACAGATTACATGTATGAAAATAACTGTGTAATGTTAAAACAAATAAATGCATTCGGTATGTATTACAGTAATGAATTAACAAACAAATAATGGCAAGTTTGTATTGGATGTCCACTCAGGTGTTAGATTACATCTTAGCCGGGTTAGTTTCAAGGATGGTGTAAATAATTTACTGAAGCATTTGGAGTGCTTGTCAGCTGTCTGGGTTTGGTTTGTAGTTTATCTCTTAGATAATGCCAATATAGCACGAAAGCATGATGTTTTTAATATTATCTGTTGTCTGATAAAGTCATTGGCTAAACTGACAACATTCACTATTGGGAAATCCATCTGAAGGACCACTTTAAGCTATGTGTTGCTGGTCCAAGGTGGTCTACTATCTAGAAACCTGCCAGAATGCTCAAAAACTTGGTTAACAAAAAAAGATTTTCCCGGAAAGTTTTTCAAGAGACCAGATTTGGTCCCTTGTTAGGGCTGTTTTCAGGTAAACAGTTGACTGGTGTGAATATGTTGATAAAGATGTTTTGACCATTAAGCATTTTCCAATGGTGGTGATGGTGTTTCTTTTGGAAGTTTCCTTACTTCTGTGATGTGTATAGTTTTGGTCAGACTGGACTGTTATTTTCTCCATGTTGTCCAGGATTACTCGTTGTTAGTGTGAATTGCTCAGACTATAGAGATCAACAGGCTCAGACTGGCATCAATTGTGTCTCGGTTGATGAATCGCTTGCTTTATTTACTCAGCAGATGTTTCTTCTGTATTTTGTAATGAACACGTGTAATGACTTACACAGATAAATATTTGGTCTTATTTTGTAAGCCGGGTCTATATCCTAAATTTCCAGCAGTGCTACTGAAGTTTGTATATGGGCTTTAATAATGCATTTTGTGAAATGCACCATTAGATGTTCGCTTTTTTCTTGATCTGTATTGTCTTGCTTACAGATTAATCATGTGGTTGTTTATGATAGCTTTTGGATGTGTTGTTGTCCCTCTGCTACCTATAGGTTAAAACAGTCATGTTACACAGTCTGCTCTTACTGGAATATGCCTTTGACTTATAAGGGCCATTGTGAGCAAAGAGAAAGACAGAGAAATGCACAGATAAGTTGCAAATGTAAGAAATTTAGAAAATGGGACAAAACATGTAAATGTGGGAAATTAAGCAAATGTGAGAAATAAAGTAGAGAATCAAGTCAAGTCTGCTTTGTCAATTCTTCCACATGTACAGTACACACATACAGAGAATTGAAATTGTGTTACTCTCAGACCCTTGTGCATACAGATAACTCTTATAGTAGAGCCTAAAAATCTAGATCAAATATAAAATATAAGATACAACTATACAATAAGGGCATGTAAAAAAGACGTATAATAAAAATAAAGTTAAATAAAGCCGTGCAAGGCACATGGCAGATAGTGCAAACCAGTGAATGTGAGAAATAAAAAAGCAAATGGGAGAAATAGACACGATTTTGAGAAATAAAGTTGAAATTGTGAAAAAAGTTGCAAACTGAGTCACAATTGTCAGAAATAAAGTTGCAGTTGTGAGAGTCACAATTGAGAGGTAATATTAAAGATATTAATATGATCAAGTCGCATTTGTGAGAAATTAGGTAGCAGTTGTGAGATAAAGTTACGATAATGAGGAATAAAGTTTTTTGTTATTTTTTTTAAATCTGAGAAATAAACAATGTGAGGAACAGACAGAATTGTGAAATATAGAATTGCAGCTGTGAGTAATAAAGTTGCAGTTGTCCAAAATAAAATTGCAATTGTTAGAAAGTTACAGTTCTCATCAGTGAAGTCAATATTGTGAGAAATGAAGTCACATTTGTAAATGATGAAGTTGCAGAGAAGTTCATGAGGTGGTGGACCAAAAAAATGACCAGCCAAAGGGCCAACACACATGCTGTGGGTGCTCCTCTGAGCTTTAGTTCATTCCCAGGATTTTGGAATTTTTGAAGATAATATAAAACTTTGTGGAAGTTCAATTAAATATGGCCATGATGCCCTCATGTGTTTCATATGGGTAGTATATCACAATATGGCAGTCTCAGTAAAATACAGTTTTTTTTATGGAATTGCATATATTCTTCTGTTGTATTCGGTTTCACATTCCCTCCAATTTGCAACACTGATTTGCTTAAGGTGAAGGCAGGGCCGTTCACAATAAAACAACCCTACTGGCTGGATGATCAGACTCCAGCTGGCTCAAGTGGAAGCAATAATGCTTCTCAAAGTGGTTTGTAGTTTTTCATAACCCAGCTGAGAAGAGCATCTGGACACCTGTATTTATAGAGTTGCTTCAAGGTGACATTTGATATCTTGAGAGGATTGATACTTAAAGTGTTGAACCGTTTATATTAATACCCAGTTGACTTTATTTACCTCAGGATATGTAGTTTGGCATGTCATTGTAAATGTTACTAACAGTTTTCCATTTGTGAAATGGCAGTGTATGAGACTAGAGTTTGCCTAAATGTGTTCATTCCAGTGAATACATGGTTTACAGTTGGTCATCCTGTTGTAGTTTAACGGAAAGACTATTCCAGAGTAAACAAACTTTTTTGAGTTGAAACCGATTGGGTGTGTTGACATTTGAAATGCTTGTCTGGAGCGGCGTCACGTTCAAAGTCTTTAAATTCCTCCTCCATGTTTCCTTTATAATCCTTCCTTCTGTTCCCAGTAGGTTAGAGAATGTTAGAGGAAGTGGAAAGTTGTTGGTTTGTTATCGTAGGGATGATATCATCCACACAGTTGGATCAGACAGTTAAAGATGCTGCCAGAAATCTTGATGTCTGCAGTGTACAGTATCTGATGGGATCTCAGAGGATGCTCAAAAGAGTTTTTAAAAAGTCATATCTATGGAAAGATGACTCCGTTTTAAAAGTAGGATTATGTACCCCAGGACTTCATTAGCCTACTGTCGAGGCTTTGAACCTGTTGTACATTACTGCACGGCTATAGATCTCAACATGGTAGAACTTGAAACTTGAGATGCGTCTATTCTGAGCAGGAACCACCCAAATGATTCTCTATGTTATATGGACGTCTATGTCTGCCTCAGAGTGAAAAATAAAAGTAAAAGCATATTAACATCAAGAAAGATAAACCGTTCTGTTTATTCTAAGCACATGCTGCAGTTTTGTTGTCTTTTAAAGCAGGATAGATTCTGATTGGCTGTCAGTGTTTTAATCACTCATCAGCTAAAAAAAAAAAAAACATTTTGAAAGTGATTCCTCTGTGTTGTTATCAAAGTAATTGAGGTGTGGACTTATTCCATCAAAACTAGAATGATTTTGAAAACTTTATAATTATTGTTATGGTTATCATCATTGGTGTGAACAGGCATTCATTGTTGTAGAATATTTTCTAATAAATATATAGTCATATAAAAAGTAACATTGAAGGATTTATCACAGAAGTCATGATTCGCAATTCCGAGAAACAAATTTGCAGTTACAAGAAACGAAGCTGGAATTGTGAGATGTAAAGTTGCGCAATCAGCAGTCATGAGAAATTTGTTCGGTATGGAGTAGTAATAATGAAAAAGTCAATTACCTTTGTTATTTATTTTTTTAAGACAGAAATTCATAACATTAATACAGCAGTATGGCTAGATTTAATAATGTGCAACAAGCTGCTTTTGGATGATGCATCATCTTACCCTACCGATTATTCAGATCTTGTTCATCCATGATGTTTCCTCTGAAATTTTCAAGTAAATGCTTCAGAGTGCATTCTTTGCAAATGTTTGTTTTGACGCAGTATATAGCGGTTATATCTAATGGGAGTTGTAGGCCTGCCGTTGATTTGGTGACTTTGATAGGGATTCCTGGTTACTCATGGTGTTGCCCAGTTCACTTGACCAAATCTCTACCAAAGACATTACTCTAGAGAACTCATTATGGGTTTGACCTATATCTTCCCCTTCATTATGCCCTAATGAATGATAAGTTGTGCCGTTTTGTGGCTTTGCAGAATTTGTTGGAACAAGAGTGATTGTATATCATTCTCAGGAAAATAGCTGATTTTGCTACTGCATTTTTTTCTTTCTTTCTAGATGTTTCGTTATGATAATAACTTGTTAGTTAAGAGCTATATTTAAAATAATATAATATAAGATCATATATTTTGAATCCCTAATTTCAATTGTGTTATACCATTATTGTTATGCCATTACCAAATATACTGTATGTGTCCAAAAAAAAAAGCTTTCTCCGGTCCTGTATTTGTATCAGCTACGCAATAATGCTTGTTTCTTATAGGTCAGCTGGCTAACATTTACCAACGTCACCTGAACGGGTGTAACCAAACTCTCCAAGGGCAGCAGCATTGCTCTCTGGTTACTTTTGTTTGCCTGTAACTGTAATAGTCCTTTACTTCAGGCTGTAAACTACTAATCCATATTGACTCAGTTAGGGTTTACGTTTCCCTACAAACATGAATGACTGCTTGTGTGTGTGTATAATGTATGCATGTATGTATGTACCTATGTATGCATGTATGTGTGTGTGTATATACAGGTGCATCTCAATAAATTATAATGTCATGGAAGAGTTAATTTATTCAGTAATTCAACTAAGTAATTACATTTTAATGCAAACAGACTTTAAGTCTGTTTAAGCCTTTGGTTCTTTTAATTGGGATGATTTGGCTCAAATTAACAAAAACTCACCAATTCACTTCATCTCAACTAATTAGAATACTTCATAAGACCAATTAAAAAAAATGTTTAGTGAATTGTTGGCCCCTCTAGAAAGTATGTTCATTTACTGTACATGTACTCAATACTTTGGTAGGGGCTCATTTTGCTTTAATTACTGCCTCAGTTCGGAGTGGCATGGAGGTGATCAGTTGTGGCACTGCCTGAGGGTGGTAGGTGGAAACCCAGGTTTCCTTTAACAGTGCCCTCTTCAGGCGTCATCTGCATTTTTTGGTCTCTTGTTTCTCATTTTCCTCTTGACAATACCATGTAGATTCTCTCACAAGCACACCAACACTGTGGTCATTTAACCAACTTTGGTGCTTTTGGCAGTGTGGGCAGGTGCCAAATCCTGCTGGAAAATGAAATCAGCATCTTCAAAATCTGGTCAGCAGAGGAAGCTTGAAGTGCTCCAAAATGTCTTGGTAAACGGGTGCAGTGACTTTGGTTTTCAAAAAACACAATGCATCAACACCAGCAGATGACATTGCACCCCAAATCATCACAGACTGTGGAAACTTCAAGCAACTTGGGCTATGAACTTCTTCACCCTTCCTCCAGACTGTAGGACCTTGGTTTCAAAAATGAAATACAAAACTTACTCTCATCAGAAAAGAGGACTTTGGACCACTGGGCAACAGTCCAGTCTTTCTTCTCCTTTGCCCATGTAAGACACATCTGATGTTGTCTGTGGTTCAGCAAATTCCTTGACACGTCTGTGTGTGGTGGCTCTTAATGCCTTGACCCCAGCCTCTGTCCATTTCTTGTGAAGTTCACTCATATTCTTGAATCAATTTTGCTTGACAATCCTCATAAGCTGCGGTTCTCTCGGTTGGCTTTCTCCTTCCACTCAACTTTCTGTTAACATGCTTGAGCACTCTGTGAACAGCCAGCTTATTTGCCAATGAATGTTTGTGGCTTGCCCTCCTTGTGAAGGGTGTCAATGATTGTCTTCTGGACAACTGTCAGATCAGCAGTCTTCCCCATTATCGTGAAACCTAGTGAACCAAACTGAGAGACCATTTTGGAGGCTCAGGAAACCTTTGCAGGTGTTTTGAGTTGATTAGCTGATTGGCACCATATTCTTATTTGTTGAGATTGAATTGGTTGGTTTTTGTTAAATGTGAGCCAAAATCATCACAGTTAAAAGAACCAAAGACTTTAACTACACAAGTTTCACAATTTGAGTTGAATTACTGAAATAAATTAACTTTTCCACAACATTCTAATTTGAGATGCACCAGTGTGTGTGTGTGTGTGTGTATACAAATGGAAAAGTTATTTTGAATTGTAGTAATATGTTACAGGATTACTGTTTTTATTGTGGGTTTTATCAAATGACCCCTAAATTCCACAGCTGTTCTTGTACATGATCGAGTTACTTCACGCATTGATTACTCTAACTCTCTTCTCTTTGGCTACCTAACAAACTCCTTCACACTCTTCAGTTGGTCCAGAATTCAGCTGCCCATATAATTACTAGAACCTCCTCCACTGAGCATATCACTCCAGTTCTCTACCATCTTCACTGGCCTCCTGTTAAATATCGAGTAGATCATAAGATTTTACTTCTCACTTTCAAAGCTCTTCATAATTGTGCACCACAATATCTCTGATTAGCTTCATATTTACGTCCAGAAATGTACTCTCAGATCTTCTTCATCTGTTTCCCTTGTTGTACCTTCTGCTCGTTTAGCCACTATATGGGGTCTAGGGCATTTAGTTGTGCTGCTCCTAATCTCTGGAATTCTCTTCCACAATCTATACGAGAAAGTGACTGACTACTTTTAAATCATGTCTTAAAACTCACTTGTCTAAATTGGTTTTCTCTGATCAATTTTAAACAATTTAATGTCAATAATTGTTGTTTGCTGTATTGTGTTGATTTTATCACCACCACTCAACTGTATGGCGTCCTTGAGTGCCCTGAAAATGTATTATTATTATAAATGCAGCCTTGGTGACGTGAGCATAGTAGAGAAGATCAACTTCCTGTTTGTGTGCTCCTGTAGGTCACAAGATTAATATTTGTGTTGTAGGAATGTTGGCTATTAGGAATTCCACTTTGAAGTGGTGCCTCTTTCTGCTGAATCCACTTGTACATGTTTGAACCCTTTGATTGTTTCTCTAAACTGAAGTTCCTGCAAAAAGATCTGTCAAGACCTTATGCTGAAAGACTGCAGGTCTGATCTGTTGGAGTCAACATGCTTGACCATCACTGTGACATTAGCATATACTAGTTTTCAATGACTATTGATGATAGACAGGATGGGCAAATGTGCATGATCCTGTTGAAAAATATCTTTGAAGGCAATGGCAAAGGGTGTTAACTTGAATTCCCTTGCTTGCAGTTGTGTCATCTGTCAAGAGGGTGTTCCTAGAGACACGATATGATTTGCAGCTTCTAAATGGGCCGTGTCTTGCTTTTTTTTACTTGCACACAATTTAGATTTTCTGCCAGGACAACTTTCCTGGCGCATCT
>NC_039292.1:4943567-5001646 GCF_003368295.1 Carassius auratus | reverse complement strand
CAGAGAGTTGGCCAGGTGTATTTGTAGCAGGTCAGCTGGCATGGCAGATGGCGTAAGACAGCACAGTTGACACAAGGCTTAAAGGTGTCATGTATGGTGGGGTTTTACTCGTGGTTAGCTGTCATTGGAGGAGCTAACCTCCCACAGCATGTCTGTTGTTAACGCTGTAAACAGCTGAGTCTGGGTAAAGTTCTTCTGGAAGACAGTAAACAGTGGTTTCAAGGAGTTTACGGTCTGGTTCGCTGCATTGACACTGGACATAACAATGTTAAACATTCTGGCGGCAGCAGCGGCTCTAAGCAAAGCTCCCGGGAACTGTTTGGAGCGGTGGTGGTGTCCACTTAACTCCATTTGTGTAACAGTCACTTTCTCATGTTGGCTGAACATGTGTTTGACATCGGCCTCAGTGTGAGTGAGGGAGTCCTCTCTCCATCGGAACCTTGTACAGCTGTACCGTTACAGTGCTGGGTAGTGTGTCCTGTCATCGGTGATCAGGAGTCTCAGCGGTTTTCTCGGTGGCAGCTGTCCTCTCTTTGGCTGACAGCACGGCACGGCAAACCACAGCAGCATCCTGGTACAGATAATAGGGAGAGAGAGAGAGAAAGGGGAGAAAGAAACAAACGAGGGCTGTCTTTGGTTGGACAAGGCAGCCTCTTTGCTTAGTGGGCGGCGACTGGGTTTAGCTCGCCTTGCCCCATGTTTTGCCACATCTTGCTGCTGGCATGACGCTTGCTTCAGTGTTTTGTCAGTGGCTCTGGTGCTGCGTGGTGCAGCACATGCTGCGTCATGGAAATATATTGGCATTATCCCCCTTTTGCTCCGTGGCATTACAAGCCCTGGCATTGTGATGTCAGACGGTGCACAACCCACAATATTGTTCTGTGCACGCAGCATGATTTGTGTATCATGCAGTGGTCTGGGGCTTTGGTTGTCAGTGACTGTAGACTGGTTGCCAGGGTGGATGGAGGGGTCTGAGAGGTGGTAAAGCAAAGTCATTATCGAGGTTTCAGAAGCCCGCATGTCCGCTATGTTGGTCTGTGTAGACAACGGAGCCAGCGTAAGCAATTCTGAGGTAGGCAGTTTAGCTAGCAAAGTTCATATGCTGTGCGTAATCACTTCAACCTTGAATGTGGGTGGGTGGGTTGGGAGTGACCACAGAATGTTGTTTAGTGTGCCAGTTTGGCAAGGGTGTCAGTGTGATCTTTAAAGTCCTTGCCTAGACTTGGTATCTTCGAGTGTCCTTTTGCCTTCTTCCAGTACACGATCACATTGTGTGTTTTTGTGATGTTATCACATTGCTGGAACAGGTGTTGGTGTTTGACATGCTTGTTGTTTGCAAGTGTGAGTCCGAGTTCCACACATTCAGGTGAGGATTGGAAGAAACCCAGCGTGTGGTGTAAGGTTTGAACACATTGCAGGTTAAGCCGAACAGCGACCCCTTTGGTGTAAGCTGGTACCACCGTACCCTGTTTGTTGACTAAGGTACAGAGGCATGAACTTGAGCTTGTCGTAAGGGTGTTGTACTCATGGCTGGCTGCTGGGGTTCCCGTGACCTCTGTGACCTGACCGTCTGGCTCTGTGGGAATTAAAGGTTCTCGCACTTGAGCAAAGTCTTTTAGCTGTTTGAAGTTCAGAAAAGGGTCAAAGTGTTCTAGCAGGTCTTTGTCGATGAGAAATGTATGAGTGTTCATTGGTGGGACATACATGGGATGTATTAGACTCATCGGAACGATTGTCAGGTGAATGGAAACAACCTGTTCAAACGGGATGTCATTCTGTCTGTACGCCTGTACATTCGGTTCATAAGTTTGAGGTGTAAGAGTTCGATCTTGTCTCTTAGCTTCAAGTTGGAGTCTTTTGAAAAAGGTGAGATGAGATCACCGTCAGGTTTAATCCTGTGTCGATCAGGTCTTCCCTGTTGACTCCTTTTCGGTCCACCCCCTTTTTGACAAGGCTGCCCAGGAATGTTGGCATCAGGGCAGGTGTGACGATCGATGGGTGGTGAGGACCGGTCTTGTGTAGCTCGCTGCGAAGGCAGGTAGTCAAAACAGCATTTTCTGGTACCTTGTGTTTGTGGTACCTGGTGTGAGGACCTGTGCTGTCTCGTTCAGGGTGTGCAGCTGTCAGCTGTGGAGCTTGGGTGATGCTGTCACCTTGTGCTGTGACGGTTAGCTCTGTGGTCTGTAGATGACAGGCAGTGTTCTGTGTGCTTGGCTCATCTTCCTTGTGAGTTTTCATGTGAAGAAGCTCTTTCAGCACCCTCAGGATCTCTGCTGTCTCAGACGTGGCTGCACTGTGTTTTTCTGACCTGGGCTCAGGGTTGAGCTTACCAGTGTCGTGTCGAGAGTGGTTCCACTGCCGGCTGTTGGGGCTTTGTGTCCTGGCTGGTAGGAATCGCTCGCTCTGGTGCGTTGGATGAGCACCACCACGATTGTGTTGCCCTCTGCTGGCTTGGAACGTTATTGACTCTCTGTGAAAATGTATGTGACTGTGGTGTTGTAGGGCGCCATCTAGGGATAACTCCAAGCAGTGTTCAGAGACAGAGATTTTGGGGTTTTTCACAGTCTTTTCACAAATAGTCTTTTGCTTGGTGCAAGCTTTGTGGGCTAAGTTCCGTAACTCTTGTGTAGTCCTGTTACGTGGACACGCTGGGACTCTGAGATGAAAACTCCAACTGGCATGTAGGTTTAGGAGGAACAGAGTTTTTAAGTTGACATCCTGTTCCATACCTGGTTCGTTGCATGCTCAGACGTAGGCTTTTCGTAGCTGACTACAGAAAGACTGTGGGTTTTCAAATCGGCCCTGTTTGAGGTCCATAGCAATAAGGAGCCCATGGTCTGAGTTTGGATCAGAGAATTCAAGAATCAAAGTCTGTAGCAGTTGCTGGTAGTACGCTTTGACAGTCTCTGGTTGACGATCCAGAAAACACTGCACATCTCGGCTGGACGTGATTTTTAACAGGTACAATGTGTTCACATCTGTCACGTTAGCAACAGTTTGCAAATTAAAGTCAATGGCTTGTAAAGAAGCATGAACGTCATGTCCTCCTGCAGGATCTAGATTGAATGTAGAGATGCTTCTGGCTAGCTTGTGAAGTTCTCTGTGAGCAGTGCAGGGTTTAGTGACATGCGTTCTCTGGAAGGGTTCTCTCCCCTCCGTTGTTGACAGGTGTTCTTGTAAGCTGGCTGGTGATTTCGTTAGAAGTGAGCTTACACCCCCTTTTTCAGCTCTGGGTTCTTGGCTGAAAGGGTTGGAGTGGCGGGCCGGGAGAAACTTTGTGGTGTGCGTTTCTCCGATGCAGCCACTCTGTAATCTGTGAGATTGTCTCAGTTCTGTGTGAACAGTGTCAAGTTCATCTTGGAGCTCATCTCTCTGCAGAGTAAGCTTGTTGATTTTAGCTCGGGCCACTTGCAAGTGTGTTTTGCAGGCCCAGGTTTTATAGTCTCTTTCTTTCAGTTCAGTCTCTGCTCCTTTTAGGAGCGCGTCACCTTGCTGGAGATTTTTGTTGAGGTCTTTTCTGGCTTCTCTCTCCAGCTGTTCTTTTTGATCTGTGTCGAGGCGAAGATCTTGCAGGCTATTGTGAAGTCTTTCAACTCCTTTCTGTAGCTCTGGATCTGTGTCGTCCTCTTTCTCGCGCTGGTTCTGGGTCTCGAGGGGGAGCTGATCAAGATGACTCTGGGTTGGGGCCTGGTCCTTCCAGGCCTCCTCCGCGATGTTGCTCCGTTCACTGAGCCGTGCCTGGGCGACGAGAATGGGAACTGGGCTTCCGAAGATCCTGGCGAGTTCTCTGTAGTAGTCGCTTTGGTTTGGATCGCGTGCCATCAGTTCATCTAGCTCGGTGTCTAGTTGCTCTGGGTGCTGCAGGTTACTGGCATCCTTGGGCAGGAAGGGGGTCGTCACTGCTTTCAACCATGTCGAGAGGTGGCCCCCCATGGACTGCTGGACTGGATGCCTGGAACATCCTGACTCTCTGTCGGTGAGAGAAGCACAGCACACACACAAAAAGACCAATGCAAGTTCGTTCTACGTTTAACGAGCTATACTCATACGGGCTGTGCCGTTTATGAGAATTTTGGGGCTAACTGATGCAAACAGTCAGACAGTTAAGTAGCCAATTAACTTGGGTCAACGAAGGACCTGAAATGGAGATTTGACAGGCAGTAGCCTAGCGGGTCGTGTGATGACACCGGCTGCTGGTGGTCGCTCTACTATTTAACTTCGTTGGTGGCTCCCAGGTTACTGTCTCTATGTGAAATGAAAGAAACAAATCACAACAGAAAAGAGGGTAGAAAAAGATCAAAGTGAAGCAGAACACTTGAAATGGGATGAAAACAATAGAAACACAATGTGTTAGTGGGAATAAGGAGGCCTAAGCCTACTGTTAGGTTTTAAGATAGGGCCAACAGGTGAGTGGGCTATCTGGGTAGGAAACCTAGAAATATGGTGTGGCTTAAAGCAGAAAAAGGGTCAGAACACTTAAAATATATCCGGGGGAATATCTAATATTCTGTGGTTTATAATAAGTGGATGGGTTTTATCACATTGGGTTCACCTGGGTGAATTGAAGTCATTCAGGTGGGAACCAGTGGCTTGGTCAACCTCCCCGGTGCTCCCCAAACACTCAACCGCAGTGTCCCCGGTCCTCCGTTACTCTGGCGTGGCGCCGTCTCGAACGGCTTATGACTTTTAGCACAACCTTTGGAGAGCCAAAATTGCTGATGTCTCTTGAGACAAGAGGAACCGAGTTTCACTCGCAGCCAGTATCGGTAACACCGGTCGGGCAGCCTTGCTCACTGGAAACCTGAGATGACTGTCCAATCACCAAGGGAGTTCTACAATCAAATACACAAAGGATGAACAAAGGAAACTTAAAGTTAATTAAGGTTTGGTTTGTTTAACATCAATTGAGTAACTATATGTAGAGAGGAAAGGTAACAGCTTTACCTAATCATGATAAAACAAAACAAAGGAACTATGATAATAATGGTAATTATCAAAATAACCTAAGTCAAAAGAGAGAAGCAAAATAATAAACATCAAATAAAATAAAAAAAAAAACAGGAATGAAACAAGAGAGAAGGAGTAGCTGGTTTTCACCACAAGGGGGGGAAAGTACTGCTTCTCTGTCTTTAACCTGCTGAGCAGAAAACTTAATTCAAATTAAAAATTCAAAACTGGTTTAAATCAAAATTTAAAATAAGCATGTAAGAATTAAAAGGAAAATCTGAATAATATCCTATAATAACCCATGATAGCTTGTAAGTTATCATTAATAATTATGAAATTAATCAAACAGGGTGAGATTAATCAAAAAGGGTAAAAGTGGACATGCACTTCAAAACAGAATGGAAAAGACAGAGGTCTGTTAGTCGATTTAACAGGGGACTGCCACTAGATGGCTTACCTTCTAAGTGGGTCAATCAGTAGTTGACCTGAAACATCTAGATTTCCACTGTTAAACAATTACATTTTAATTCAAATCGTGTTTGAACCAAACTCAAAGTAAATGTAAACAGTCAAAGGCAGGGAAAATTTTGTTTCCCTGTAATAATATTCGCACTAGCAAAGCTGTAAATGCAAATAATTATCGAGAATTTAAACATCTAATTCAAATACATCACAGGGGATTTGAAATTAGCAATCAGAGCGCATTATCTGAAACGGCCACGGGATGGCGACTTTGCACTCATGCAAGCTGGAATCAGAAAGCAGGGCGTTACCTGAAATTTCTGAACCACGCTTTCCCTCTGGTGTTTAGATAGCGGAATTACAATTTCAATATGACTTAGAAATTATCTGATCGTTTGTCAGGCTGATTTTCTGCATCAAAAATCACAAGTAACAAACAGAAAGTTTTGATTCTGTGGTGCTATATACTTCACAAGAGTGTAAGGACAGGATTCGTTTCACTGCCCAGACACAAATGTGAAAAACAGGAATTTTTACACCTGTTGACATCCCATAAACATTTATCAAAATAGCACTTATGATTTAAATGTTTTAGGTTTAAAAATCGGGTAGCTAAGCCAATTTTAGACCAGGAGTTTTTATCGTTTTAATCTTGAATATCACTGTGGTTCACCACAGATTCAATAACGATACTTAATAAGTAAGGCCTTTTTAACTGAATCAGAGGAACATCGCTCATGTTCAGATTTACATGTTGCAACTAATAAAAGATTTCTTTATCTTTTAATCATTGATATTAAAATGTTCTCACTGTAAAAAGATTTTGGTCTTTCTTAACAGGATACTTTTAACATTATACTGCAGATTACTTTCATTAAAAATAACAGTGACTATACTGTTAAGTTTCTATGAATACCTAGGTGCTACTGACCAGCTTTTTGCCTCAGTCAGTTAGGAGTGAGTTCGCGTCTTGCGACTTATCTCACAAGTAACGTTACATAATTTCATAGCGCACATGCAGAAATTATTAAAAACCATATACACAGATTGATTGCTCACAAAACGAAGTTTGAAATAGCCGCGTTCCTCCACCATTAAATGTAACAACAATGAGTTTTACGTAGTAATTAACTCAAATGATATATAGGGAATTTGAATAATTAATCAGGAATATGATTAATTAGCTCTCAGGTGACAGTTACATTTAAATTTATTGATTATGAAAAATAGCTCAATTGCCTATACTAATAACTAATCACAGGGCACTGTAACTTACTCATTAATATGTCAATCTACCATCCTTCATATCAATTATTGTGATATCTCTTACTGTAAATCACTGCAAATCAAACATATGGTTTGTCCAGCAAACCAGATTGAATTTCAATTTCCAATAACGTTATCACTTTTTATAATTCAAGGAAAAATATTCTCTGGCCATGAAAACATTATCCTATCATTATGATAAATTTAGTTTCTAAATTTAAAGCTTGTAGCTAAAGACCAAAACATTTCAGTGACTCGTAATGTGAGTGGGGTGGAGTCCAGAGCCAATCATTTTATATATGGGTTTTTAATAATTCAACTAGTAATACATCAAACTACAAATCACACAGAGTAAATATGCGTACGAAAATACAGACAATAAACATTTACAAGACATAACGGAATCCAAATAAAAGGGAGAGAGAGAGAGAGAGAGAGAGAGAGAGAGAGAGAGAGAGAGAGAGAGAAGTGGAGAAAGCGAGAGAGATCACAGAATGAGCTCAGGTATGAAAATCAGTCAGTAAACCTTAGTGAAACCAACAACAAATCAGATCATAACAACACTTTAAACCAGCATTTAAATCTCCATAGAAAAGTGATACTTGCATGGCCCAGCGTGTGAGCGTGGTCTTTTTGTGAAGCTTTGTGCGCTGTTCCCGTTGAAACAGCCATGTGCCATGAAACGGAGGCCATGTGACGCGCGTGCACGCTGCGCTTGGCGTGAGCGTGAGCGTGGAGCACGTGGTCCTTTGTTCTGTCCTCGCGCGGTATTTGAAAGGTTCAACAAACATTGTTCCAGAATTCGTCTTCCTTGCGTGGAGAGGCGAATAGTTGAATAAACTTAGTAAAGAAAAGAAAAGAAAACAACGAAAATGAAAGTTTCCAAATGAGCCATGAAAATGGCTTTCTTCTCCTCAGTCCGTGTGCTGAGGGGGAAGGAGAAAATGAGCGCGGCCCGAGGCCGCGCGGAGCGACGTGTCCGAGAACCAAGAACAAGAGAAAAGAACTAAAAACACCAAAAACTAGGCGGGCCTTGTTCGGTCGACCCTTATAGATTGAGATGGTTCCCGCCCCTTTTTGCGTAAACAGCCAATGAACATCCGCGATCTAAAGTGGAGGGAAAGTTCCTTTGTCTCGGGAACCAACCCCCTGGATGATTTAGGACTTGTCAGATTTCGTAAAGGGATTATTCTAGCAAGTTTGTAATTCAGATTACATACATTTTTCATTACTCTGCTCTAGATAAATGGGTTTGTCAGAACATGACGATCACAACGATACTAAACATATGTGTAAATGATCAAAACATGAAGTTACATTGAAATGCAGAATTACACATATTTAAAGATTTGATTAACACATGATAACACTGCAAATAGTCCCAATTTATATGGGAAACATCTAAATGTACCAAAAGGGAATACGTTATACATTTATAAAACATAAAAACAAAAAGGTAATGAATACATTCCATAGAATGCATTGGGGAAAAGAAACCAGTGATTTGGCTTCTCTCCTCTCCTGTTTGTCCAGGGTGGTCGTAAATTTTTACGAGCTGCCCAGGAGTGTGGGGGTTGCAGAACATTTCTTTTTGAGAAAGTAGAAGAATGAAGTCAAGCATTTCCACTCATAAGTCAGCACTTTAACCATTTACCCAGGATTAACCATTTTATGCAATACACAAACATTCAAAATACATATTAATAAAATTATGAAGATACAGAACCTTAAGGAAGGTTTGTTTGTGTGTGTGTGTGTGTGTGTGTGCTTGTGTGTGTGTGTTCAGGAATGTGGGGGTTTTCATGTCCCCTTTGAGGCTCGCATGGGTATCGTAAAATAATTTAAGTCCGGCCAGGCTGGCGCCAGGCCAGCCGTTTAGTACAAACAGGGTTTCATTTGTGGCTTGAATTGAACCCATGAATCGAAGATCTGCATATCCGTTACAATAATAATAATAAAAAATAATCCTAAGGAAAACAATAGGCCTCTCGCCCTTTGGGCTTGAGCCCTAATAATCCTTAGAAGAACAATAGGGCTCTTCGCCCCTTCGGGCTTGAGCCCTAATAAGAATAATCCTTAGGGGAACAATAGGGCTCTTCGCCCCTTCGGGCTTGAGCCCTAATAAGAATAATCCTTAGAAGAACAATAGGGCTCTTCGCCCCTTCGGGCTTGAGCCCTAATAATAATAAGAATAATCCTTAGAAGAACAATAGGGCTCTTCGCCCCTTCGGGCTTGAGCCCTAATTACAACAATCCTTTGAGTGGTCCATGAATAAAAGATGTGTATATGAGCAACTCACCTTTGGCGTTTGTGTATTTATTTAGCTCCTGTTGTAGGGCTTCTGTGGGGAAGGGACACAGTTCCTCCACCCTGATCAGCGCTGTGTTTTTTTCTGTCTCTGGTAAAGTCTCTCTGTGTTTCAGCAGGGCGTAGTAATGTTTACCTGAACAAAACAGAATCCGCTGCACACTGCAAGACAAGAGCAAGCGAGAAGTCTTTCTGTAAATATAAGTTTTTTGTTTTGTTTTTTTGGAAGGAAAATAATACTTGTACTCACCAAGGATGCATTAAAATAATTAAAAGTGACAGTAAAGACATTTACATTATTACTAAATATTTATATTTTAAATAAATGCTGTTTTAATAGCAGCACAACTGTTATACAGTATAATAACAAGAATTGTTTCTTGAGCATATTTTGGATCATGTGACACTGAAGACTAGAGGAATGATGCTGACAATTCAGCTTTGCTACAACAGGAATAAATAATATTTGATTTTACATTCAAATACAAAAGAGTTATTTTAGATGGTAATAATATTTCAGAATATTACTGTTTTACTGTATTTTTCATCAAATAAACAGAGACTTGAAAAATGTGTTTACAAAAAGTGACTGAATGAATATACCTTGTAGGGTTTACTGATGTATCCCCAATGACAGGCTTAAAGAAAGTTCCGGGTCCCATATCAGCCAAGCTTGACACTGCCCCCTAGTGCCAAACAGAAGGGAATATTCTTTATTAAAAACAACAAAACCAAACAGTCTTTCAGTAAGAAATTCCTATGAAAAATATGAATATGTCTTAACGCACAGAAAAGCGCAGAAGAGTCTTAGGAGAGGCCACGATTAAGGGCTTCCTGAAGTTTCTAATCATTTGTCTCCGTAAAAGGTGGTAGTACTGAGCTGGTAGGGTAGGATTGACCACTCCCATGTTCACCGTGTCACCGTCCACACCTTCTTCTTTACTGTCACAGAGCTGTGAGAGGAAGAGAGTGCAGTTATGAAGATTATCAGTGATGCTGAATGATTTCATCTGTACTTTTCCCTGTAAGAGAGCATGCATAAACTCGCCTGTAAGAAACGCTCTATTCGGCAGGATGAATGCTCTGGTCCGGCTCCATCATATCCGTGGGGCAGTAAGATGACCAATCCACTCTGCAGGAGCCATTTCGCCTCACCTAAAGATGTTTTGCCATTAGTCTCTAAAAATGTATTTAACCATTTGACCAAAGGTTGTGTAAAACTAAGACTGCATTTTTTTTTTTACCTCCAGAGAGGAAAGTGTCAAATATTATTTGGGCGCCGTTGAAGAAATCTCCAAACTGAGCCTCCCAGATGGGCAGCAGTCTAGGCTGAGCAATACTCATTCCATACTCAAACCCCAGCACAGCTTCCTCTGAAAGAGCACTGTTGCACACCTGCGAACACACACACACACACACACACACACACTCAGGAATGAAGAGCAGCTGGAGTATCAAGTTACAAAGCTAATACATTAGTCACATGCCATCAACCAAACATCCTAAACTAATGTACTATTAAAAACACATAATAAAAAAAAAGTGATGAATGATTGCAGCAATGCACAACTCATGATTGGTTGTCTGTTGTGTCTGTGTCTGGTTTGGCTAACCTCCAAGTGGCCTTTCTGTTCAGGGCTGATGTGATTGAGGGGAATGTACATGTCGTTGGTTTCTTGACACACAACCATAATGTGACGCTGACTGAATGTACCCCGGCCAACATCCTGACCGCTGATACGGATATTAAATCCTGCATTAAATATATATAAAAATGGGGTTTTAAACGTTTTGTTGCTAATATATTTTCATGGACACTGACACCAAAACTTTAGGATCAGCTTTTTGAAAGAAATTATTCATCAAGGATCATTTAAATTAATCAAAGGGACTTTTCCATCACTACAAAAGATTTCTATTTCAAACAAATACTGTTCTTTTGAACTTTCTATTCATCAAAAAATATCAGTTTCCACTAAACAACTTTCATCATGGATAATAAGAAATGTTTAAGCAGCAAATCAGTAAGTAATGATGTAGAAAATGTAGCTTTGCGTCAGAGGAATAAATTACATTATAAAATGTATTACAATAGAAATTGCAATAATGTTTCAGAATATTGTTGCTTTGAGCATAGGGAAACATTTTTTAAAGATTACAAAAAACTTACCATCCACACACATTTGATTATTTGTGCATAACTTATTTCAAAAAGTAGCAAAAATATACATTGCATTTGCAAAATGACTGGCTTTTATATTATCATTGCACTTGCATGAAAGGAAATTAATAAAATATTATCTGGAAATTATTTTGTTTGTATTAAGCTGACAAAGAATTTCAAAATTTTCAGTAAAGTTCAATAAATTCTTGATTATATCATAAATTCTAAATTTTTTCCCAATTAATATTGTCATACTCAAAAACATTGTCCAAAATCACCAGAGCACAACCTAAAGGCAACAATGATTGGGAAAATATTTGTATAAAGATACAGTTAAAAAGCACAAATTATTCTTGAATGTTTTAAAAGTGCAAGGAAGGAGAGATGAATACTTTACCCTGACACAGCAATGTGCCAAACGCCAGGGCCTCCGCTGTGGACCAGTCTAATTTTGTGCCCTCTTCCAGTTTCTGCAGGCGTGCCTGTGACAAACCAAGACGTTTGTATAGGCATGTTCAAATCAATTCTTTACTTAGAAACCTAATTCACAGACATTTTCAGTGATGTCATCTTATGGCTGTTTAGATCGTTATAGTATTTGTTCCTGCTGCTCATAACATATGCAAAAAAGCGAGGTGTTCTTTCATCACCTGCATGTGTGTCTTTCTCAGGTGACTGTGTATTTGAATCTCCTCAGGTAAGTCTACTGATCTGGCACCTACGAACTGCAGCAGGGGCAGAGCTACGCCCGTGTCCCAGAATGAGACTCTGTTCTGGGGCTCCACCAGGCCCCCCCAGCGCCCCTGGAGGTTTGTGGGCGGAGGGCTGTAGAGTGTCATGTTGTTCAGCCGGTCGTTGAGCATGGCGTAGTGGGTGGTCTTGATCTGTTCGCGCTCTTCCTCTGTCATCAGACCCTCAGCGATCAGTTGGTCAGCATATGAATCTGGGATACTTTGTCTCGACCTAGAATGGCCACGAAATTAGGAAAATTAAACCTAACATTTTAGGAATATGTTACAAGATAAAGGCTGCTCCATCCGTTCAAATCAGAATTGTCAAAACAGTGACTGGTAGAGGTACCCACCGGATAATTTTATACATTGCGGGGTTTGTGAAAAAGGGCTCGTCCAGCTCATTGTGGCCCCACTGGCGGTAACAGAGCAGGTCTACAATAACATCTTTTCTGAAGCGTCTCTGGTACTCCACGGCCAGCCGGGTCGCCCTGAGGACCTCCTCAGCATCATCGCCATTCACATGGATTATTGCACATCCCACCATTTTACCTAAACAGCAACAAACAGAATTGCAAAAATGTTAATAGATGTTAGATAGATAATAGATTTTGTTTAAAATATTAATAAAAAATAATTTTACTTCAGCTAATTTCCAAAAAAATAAAAAATTAATTTAATTTTTGTTTAATTTAATTTGATGTAATAAATAACTAAAAGAAAAAAAAGAAAAAAAAAGATATATATAGACATCAAAAACTAACAAGAGACAAAACACACAACAACATTAACTAAAAATAAAATGAAAATAGAAAATATAAATATAAAGATTAATTCCAATATTAATAAAAACTTTAATTGTATCTCAATGAAACATTTCTGGTGCAGAAATATATAAAAATAACAATACTTTATTTTTTTAATTATAAAAATTAATTTAATAATAATAAGTTACTTTTTAAACATTAATTTAAAAAAAATCATAATTGCAATAATGCTATTGCACTGTTGAATAAAAAATGTATTATTATTATTATATTATATTTTATATTTATATTTTACAAAACAACAAAAATTAAAATATATATAAAAATATAAAAAATTACAATGCTTACATTTATGCTTTCTTAGTTTATTTGCTTTCAATTGTTAAACCATAGAGCTTTCATTTGCTTTGAAATCTGCAGGGAGATCTTAAAGGTGCGGTCACATTAAATACTGTTCAGTGAATTTAGAATTGAATAGAACCACTATATAATTTCCCTTATTTGGATGGCAAAATGTGATTGATATTAAAACTTCACAATTATTGTGGTTATCTCAAATAATTGCAATCAGATTAAATGAAGACTCAATGAAATAATTAATCAATAATAATACTCGTGACAGGCCAATCTTGTGTCACAGTCACACATCACAGGCTGGAAAATATGGAAATCCATGGGGAAAAAGTTCTAATAAATAAATAAATCCCTGACAGGTACATACCAACATCACTACAGTACAGAGATGATCGTCCCCTCTCTGAGGGAGTGGTGTAGCCCACTTGATTGTTTACAATGAGGTGGATGCTTCCACCTACTCTAAAATGGGGGAGATTTGACAGCGTGAAGGTCTCCGTTACTATGCCTTGGCCTGAAAACGAAGCATCACCATGAACCTGCACAGAACAGATAAAGAACTTATTATGATGTTATAACATCAGCATAACTACTATGTATTAGCATGGTGTATAATGTTGTTATTACTGAACTTTACTAATCTAGAAACTAAAACAGACATCCTAAAATTGACTGAAACATCTCTGCTCAGGACCTGCAGGCAGATGACTTTGTCTCCTGGTTGTGCGTGAGGGTCAGTGGAGTAATCGCCGTCCTGTTTGACTTGCTGACGGCCACGGGTCTTTCCTTGCGTCACAGGGTTGATGGCCTCCAGGTGGGAGGGGTTCGGCAGCATGGTGACATGGAGAGGGTGTCCCGCCCCAAAGTCCAGCTCCACCGTGGAGGTTAAATGGGACAGCACGTCTCCAATTGAGGGAGAGTTCTCTGGAAACTCGCAGAGACCCCTCATCTTACGGAACATGAGCTAAGAGTGAGAAATGAAGACGTATTTGGTTCATAATGGCTGCAGGAAATGACTCAATTATAATGTTCCCCCAAAACCATTACAAAATAAACTGTCACTCCCTAGAGAATGAGTCTATTCATGTAGTACTATGAAGAGGTGGAGACTGTGACTCAGAGGATTAGATGATAAGAAGAAACAATGGGTGAGGAATTAAACCAAGATTGCATTAACATAACTGACAAGGAAGAAAAACAAGGAATTAATTTGGTAACCAAAACTGTTTGGTTACCAACACTCTTCAAAATATATCTTCTAGGTTCCACAGAAGAAAGAAATTCATGCTGGTTTGGAACAACATGAGGGTGAATAAACAATTGTGTGTGTGTGTGTGTGTGGGTGGGTGTGTGAACTATCCCTTTAAGAGTCATCACTTAAAACAAAATAACAAATAAGATAAGTCTGAGATCACTAGTGAAAATATTACTATGCATTTTCAAATTTAATACAATATTCCCAATACAAAGATATAATATTACCAGCTTACCTTTAAATTCATTTTAAATTGATATTTCCATATGATTAATTATTTTGACTTTTATTATTGTGTATTAGTGTAGCATTTAAATTGCTTGTTTGTGTTTTTGTTACATATTTTAGAAACGGTTTTACTTGACTTTTTATTTTTTATTCTTTTTTTATTAGCAATTTCTTTTTTTTTCTTTTTTTGCTTACACGTCTGTACACTGTATTCTGTTTTATTTATTATTCTTATTTTTATGTCTTGTTTTTTTGTCTTAAGTAAAGCCCCTTGAAATGCTACCTTAAGTATATAAAAACAAACATCATGATTTCTTTGCATTTCTAAGTTTTTCCAATGTACTAAAACTGTTTATCTCCAGGATTAAATCACTAAATTTTTTATGTGTTTTCTATGTGTGGACTGTATATATCTCTCTGTGGCAGGTTGCCTAAACGTGTTTTAAACTGTAAGTTAAGCCAGTCTTTCCAGTTTACTATCTGCATACAGTACATACTGTATAGCCAGAAGAAACAAGTATCAACCTCTGGAGGGAACTGCAGTAGTCCGGTGAGGAGGTTGAGACGTCCACGGTGAGGCATTCCCATGACCACGTCTGTCACTCCACTGTACACCGCAGAGCGAAACAGCTCATAGAAAAATCCCATCATGCTCTCTGCTCCCTCACCTCCATATCGTTTAACAGTGGCAAACTTGGTGGCTAAAAAGTGGTCAAATTCCTTTAAAAATACAACAAAGGAGACGCACATTTCCTGATACCAGTGGAATCAAGTGTGAAATTATTTACATGTTATTCAGTGTTACAGGCTTCGAGGCATCCAAAATAAAAGTGACTAAATGCAAATGTCCGTGTTACTTGTGATTCAAGCATCAGTTTAGCCAGCTGTCTCCTCTCCTCCGATGAAAACGCCTCTTTCTTGAGCTCCTCAAATTGGTCTGCAAACCATTCTCTTTCCTGCAAGCTCTGGAGCTGAGTGGTTTCCACTGAGATTCTCCCACAGTACGTTCTCTCCAGATAGGCCAGCACCTCTTCAGAAGTGGCCTCGGTTTTCCCAAAATGCCGCAATCCTGGAATGATGACAAATAAAAATGTAAGGAGATAAATGGGCCAACTAAAGAAGTACTATTTAAAAATAATGTTCTGTGGTAAATACAACTTAAGCTCAGTGACATGCTGCAATTTGCCACAGTTTGTTGTATTTAATGTATTGCCTTATCAGCTTTACAGGCTATTACACAAATGGCTATTAATTATTTTGAAAGTATAGCCACAGCCCACAAATAAAAACAGATTTAATAAATAACAATATTTATTACAAACTAAAATAATAGTAATACTAACAATGACAATTATTATTTAGTCATAAACAGTGGTGTCAAAAGTACTGACATTCATTACTCAAGTAGAAGTATAGATACTAGGGTTTAAAAAGACTTTTGTAGAAGTTGAAGTATCAACTCAAGCTTTTTACTCAAGTAAAAGTGTAAAAGTACTGGTTTAAAAAACTACTTAAAGTATAAAAGTAAAAGTAATGTAAGGGGGAAAAAATGCCATTAAGAACAAAAGCTTAGGCCGCACCACAGGGGCCTATTGTGCACTACTCCACCTCCTCAAAAAAACATTTTTCTAAAGGCCATAATGACTATAGTGTTATATTAAAATGTTCATGTTGAAAAATTTGGGATGCACTAGGCTACCTGTTTCAGCCGCATATATGAAAATACAAAAATGGTGTGCACATCCCAAACATCCAATTAGGACGCAGGTGCAAGACAACTGAATGATATAGACAAATAAAGAACAAGTCTGAACACTGAAAACTACTGCTCCAGAGGAATTTAATCAAGCAACGTTTCGACCTTCAGGTCTACATCAGCCGCATATATCCCCATTTAAAAAGAACGCACTTTAGTACAATGCAACGACATTAAAGGACTAGAGATATGATGACTAGTTACCAATAAGTATTGTTATGGTCCAAAAAGTCAAACTTTAGAGGCATGTCATCAATAACCTTTAATGGAATGTAAATGTACATCCAAGCTTAGCTGCAGGAATCTGTGAGGGGAATGGACAAGAACATTGGTGCAGGCTTAGTAACAATTACTCTTGTATGGTTGTCGATTTACAATAAACATTATAGTGCTGTCAAAATGAATGATTAATCCAAGTGATTAATCAATAACTAAAACTGAAAAATAAGTCATAATCCTGATACCTTCTTGATTAATAGCTTCTTGTATTTGGTACATCTGCTATGCACCTAAACTGTGCCTGAACCGATACTTAAAAAAAAAAGAACCACAAAAAAAAAAAAACTATGGATAACTTTAAAGAACATTACAAATATTTAAAATAAATCCATAGCTTTCACCTTGGATGCTCTCATTTCTCAAGTTATGCTTCCCTTAATCTAAGGCTAATAAATGTATTTCACAATCTGGGTCATTATTTAATACAAAACCACACATAATGTTTCTACTGTATCACTCTGATATTTAGTTAAGATGAATGCTGTCTGTCACTGTCTTTAATCAGTTCTGTGAATTACTGTATGGTCATTCTTTATTAAGTAGCAAAAATGTCGTTTTTAAAATACAGTACTGTGCAAGTGTCTTATGGAAAAATAATTTCACCCCAAAAAAGGGTTTTAAGCCAGTAATTTATATCTTTTGTTGTAGTTTGTCAGTAGGAAATATCAGTTTGCCATTAATTTTAATAATAATCTAGTGCGATTTTGAATGCACAAGCAGTTTGACAACGGCAAAATTAATGTTTGGAAATGTAAACTGATATTTTATACTGACACACTACAACAAAATATATAAATAACTGGCCGAACACCATTCTTTTAAGTGAAAATAATAACGTGTCTAAGACTTTTGAACAGTAGTGTATGTATAAAGTACGTATGATTAAATTAAGTATATTTAAATAAGTTTAATTAAAGTATGTGTTCGTTCATATGTGTTAAGGGCTAGATTTTCGCTGGAGGAAACGGCTGTGGTGTGATGAGCGGTGACAAGCGAAAACTTTACAGTAGATGAGAAACCGACTGCTCCTTCGTGACCTTTTGTAAACTTTATTTATGACAAAGAACTGCACAGATATTCTAACAATCTATCCATATACACACACCTTGTGTCCTCTGTTTGTTTAAGTGCGCAACGCATGCGCTGCTTCGCTCGCGGTCTGCGGATTGAAGAGCGCGCTGAAAGACGGGAGACCGGTCTGACGCCAGTTTCAAATGAAATTTAAGGGGACTGACTCTGAGGCGATCGGATACAGGTTCCATACCCAACCCTACTTTTAAGAAATATATTTTTTGATAAACGAACCCAAAACTGGCTATGTCCTTGCTGGAGTGTGATGTGATCTGTGTCATGTGCAGGTGCGATGGATCGCGTACAAACCAATAGGGTGTCGGAATGGTATATGTTTATACTTCTCATCCAACCACAGTCAAATTCACTCCATCCGGATGGCGCGATTTATCTGGATAGGTTTTTTTCTTTTTATGATAACAAGCCGGAATGAAAACAAGCCGAAATGAAATAGCAGTAACGAAGCTATTTTTAAAATGTAAGGAGTAGAAAGTACAGATACTTGCCTGAAAATGTAAGGAGTAGAAGTAAAAAGTCGGCTGAAAAATAATTACTCAAGTAAAGTATAGATACCCTAAATTTCTACTTAAGTACAGTAATAAAGTATTTGTACTTCGTTACTTGACACCTCTGGTCATAAATAAATCGCTACATTTGAGGCCAAATTGTCCAGCCCTCCAAACTAGCACAGCAAACTTTTTCTTTAACTGCAATCACAATTTTTATCTGAATCAATCAGTCAATCAATTTTTTCCAAAATGTTTATATAATATTCATAAATAGAACTAAATATACAAAATAAACTAAACTAAAAAGTATTACAATAATATAAGTAAAAAAATAAATCAACACTTATTATTAAACAATCAATAACATTATTATAAAATAAAAAGTGCGTTAATAAATACAAGAGTGCACATTTATGCATTTAAACCCTAATGCCTTGCCGAATTTATACTTTAAAAGTAATGCCATTGATATGCACATTAAATTTATACACTAATAATAATGCACTTTAATTTATTTCTTGTGTTAATCGACTTCATGATATAGGCCTATAATACGCTATATGACTAGTAAATACTGCCATACCATTCGCAACCTAAACATTAGTTTAGTAAGATGAAAAAGCATCAACCAACTTCAAAACTATGTGCCAGGAAACTCACCGGTGGTGTTGAGGACTCCATGAACGACTCCATTCAGCAGACTGATCTCAGGCACACTGTTCAGCACAGGTGTTTGGGGAAGTAAGGGGTTAATTTGAGCTACTTTGTGTCCATGTGCACGATAGGCCTCCACCAGTCTCGCCAGTCCATGATCTGTTTACATCAGACACCCTTGTGTTACCACACACTCCACATGTTAAAGCACTGCACAATTCAGATCTTGCTTTGCATCTCTTAATATTTTTGCCAAGTTTAAGAATGCATCGTTAAGTAAGAAGCTACCAAAGCGCATGTTATGGAGCTCTAAAGCATTAAGATTCTAACAATATAGACAATATTAGAGGCATGTAACTGTTAATTTATGGACCTTGGTTAAGCGCGGAGATCTGCGGAAGATCAGCGTCTCTCTCCGGAATTTCTCTCGGTCTGAAACCATAGACTCCCCGCTGAGTGTGGTACAAACTCGCTAGAAACGGCCGTCTGGCACCGAAAGAACGGTGCAAAAGTCGATGTAGGTTTATAAGCATAATACCCACTGACGTGGTGGAAATAAATAAACTAGACGAGCCCCGCATTCTTCAGCGTAGCCATAGTAAACGATAGAGATGTCCGATAAATTAATGAATCATTATTGTGAGTCGAATCTTCTCAATAAATCAGTCCAGTCTGAATGACTCGTTCACGAAAACGGATAGAATCCGAGTCAGCAACTAACTGAGAGTGTTTACATTAACATTTTGACTTTGATTATGTTTAATAAAACGAAAAGTCTTAATGTAAGTCACGGAATTGTTATTTTCGTCGGTTAAAGTTCACGGTTAACTAAAAAACCAATCGGCAGACCTATTTTGTATTACACTGATTTCACTTCTCATACAAGTGACCTGACATTCTCGTGGCATTTTTTATGTGCTTAACATAAAAACACGTTAACCCCAAAATTTTAAATATCATGCTAGCCAAATTGATTAATTGTTAGAATAAGTTGATTTTTTTTTAATTGCTATTGTCCATGTAAATGCACTCACTTGAACCGGAAAACATCTGAAGATTAGCTTGAACTGAAAAATTGTGCAAATAGTATTTAGGTTTTAAATAACTTTGATTTGGTAAATAATGGACACTTTAAAATAAGCACACTTATTAAAGCTGCAGCAGGGAACTTTTGACGCTCTAGCGGTTAATAAACAGAACTGCTTGCGTCTTGCGGAAGAACGTCGTAGCCGGAGCTACTTCTCTGTGTTTATGTCTATGAAGAATCACAAAGGTACTGGGTTATTCCGCCGCGGTACCCCTGAAGCAATCTAAAATAGTCCGAATATAAACACTTATTATAGATGTACCCTAGTGATTCAGGACAAGCTAAAAACAAGGTTTGGAAAATGGATTCATGGTGTACTCGCTTATTATGTTCATTTTTCTACATTTTGAACACAAACAAAGTTACGGACCGCAGCTCTGATTGGTTGTTTTTTACGGGAGCGGATGACTTTCTGCAAATGGCAATAGGACCACTGGGAGGAGCCAGAGGAGCTTGATTTTTTTCACAGATTATCTGTCTCATATTCTACTGTCAGGACATAATGACAGGTTTAACAAATATGTAAAAAATATATTTTTTACAAAAGTTCCATACTGCAGCTTTAATAAGATGCAATTTATAAATCGCAAACTGTGACATAAGCGCATAAACACGTGATTACTTACATACGTAAAAGAATAGCTGAATCGATCTTTTGAACCGGTTGTTTGAAACGAACTGTTCAAAAGAACCGATTCGCTAGAATGAGTCGGACTAAGCATCACTAAGGCACAGAGGCTGGTGGGCGGTGATGATTTGCTCATCGTCTATTGGTGGTTGGTTTGTAAGAGGGTTTGGATAAGTCAACCGGTTTATATACCTCCCAAACATTTGTTTCTGTGAAGCGAGAGGTGTTTCTAGAGAGAGAAGTTGAAGACACTTACAGTATTGCAAAGATAGTGTGTCCATTGGTGATATTTAAGACAACTGTATAATCTCAAAAATACACTCTCAAAAAATAAAAATAAAAACCTGAGACTGTGTAATGCTGAACAACCAAACGTTTTATTAACATAAATTATTATGTACATTAGTATTTACACTAACAAAAAATACTCTGCCACAAGGGAACAAATCTAAATAAATAAATATAATAACCCTTTTCTATTATAAACACTATTCACCCTCCAATACACTCACGTTTATGTTGACTGCAAGATTCCAGGTTAAGGTACAGGCTAATTGACATTCAGTTACTTGCTAACGTAGCATTCTATCATCCTGGGTAATACATACTATCACCAGTTAATACTATTTTCCTCAGTAGTACAATGCAATATGTAAAATGGCAATGCATTTCTTTATTTACATTTACATTTTCCAATAAATTTGTGCAACGTTTGGTGCAAAATGAAAATGAAAATTAAATTACATAATTTTCATTTGCCATTTCCTACACCAGTTTTAAAATGTAAAACTGTAAAATGTAAAATGAATATTAATTTTAACGCTTTATAAGTTGCAAAATGAAAATGAAAATGTATTACAGAAATGATTAGATATGTCTAACATGTTCAAGCAAAAACTGTGGCAAAATGATCATTTAAATTCTATTTTTCTTAAATGCATTAACGCTCACAGTCAAGACACTTACGATTGCATTTTCATTCAACATCCCGCAATAAATGTAGCAAAATTAAATATGCACATTGAAAATGCATTCCGAGCCGATCACGTGTCCGCCCCCTCACGCCACGTCAATCACTGCGTGAACAAGGCGGGGCTTACAGAAGGTCAGAGACTCAAGAAGAGGATTCAAGTGAGAGAACATGGACAAGACAGTTGGTCCGTGTACGTTTTGATCATTTCGGTTTATGGCTTCAATATTTCACTCGCACTTGTGGGCGGGGCTGAAGCGCTCCTTTCATCTGATTGGCCGAATCGCTCAACCTTCAGCTCGGTCTTGTCATTCTTTCAGGCAGAATAAGAGTCAGTGCGAGTGAAGCACTGTAATGTCTGAAACCACCGCTCACTGTTCATTAGCATAATATTTGAATCAGATGTAGCTGGGCACTGCACCTGCAAATTATTTCTAGGTTGTAGTATTGTATGAATATTGTCCCACTGATAAATACAGTGCAAATAGTTCTCCCTCTCTGGATAAAAGTGAAGTGGAAATAAAAATCAATAATAGACTGAACAGTTCCATGTCTGTAACATTTACCTCATCTTTTAAGTTATAAGGCACTAGTTATGTGTGTGTGACATTAATAAATAATTGTAAAAAATAATATAGTTAAATTTCTAAATAAAAATAGAAAAATTAGCTCTATGCTATGTGCTCATGCTGCTCAGTGCTCCTGTAGCCTACCCCAGAGCGCCGGTAATGTAGACGGTAATGTTTTCTCTTGGTCCTGAATAAATGCGACTTATAGTCCAGTGCGACTTATATATGTTTTTTTTTCCTCGTCATGACGTATTTTTGGACTGATGCAACTTATACCGAAAAATACAGTTAACATTATTATTATTATTTATTATGAGAGTAATTGACACAGAGTAGAACTTTAATGTTTCACCCAATTCAGCTCAGATCTTCAGACTCATCCGACTCGTGTTGCTTGTATAACTGGCCAGACTTACCTTCCCAAAAAATCCTATTTAATTTTATTTCATAAATGTAACTATATTTATTTCCACTTCACTGTTATCCAAAGAGACAGAACTATTTGCACTGTTTTTATCAGTGGGACAATATTTATACAATACTATAACCTAGAAATAATTTAATTTAACTGGCCAGACTTACCTTCCCCAAAAAATCTTATTTAATTTTATTTCATAAATTTAACTATATTTATTTCCACTTCACTGTTATCCAAGGAGACAGAACTATTTGCACTGTATTTATCAGTGGGACAATATTCATACAATACTACAACCTAGAAATAATTTGCAGGTCTCAGCAGCACGAATTATGTGCCCAGCTACATCAGATTCAAATATTATGCTAATGAACAGTGAGCGGTGGTTTCAGACATTACAGTGCTTCACTCGCACTGACTCTTATAGAGCATCACAGTCCCGCCGACAGCTGGTGCCGGAAGTAAAAATTCAATGCAATTTCTGCATTGACATTTGGGGTATAAGCCATAAAAACGTAACCATACATGGTAAACTTAAAACCAGCTACGGCTGTACTAAGCGATAGTATATGCTCATATAAACGTAAAAGGATCATGGGGCACTAACCTTGTTTTGATATAAATGCTTTTTATTCGCGATGTCTTAGCTAAGTACTTCATTACCCACAATCCTGAACAATCCCACAATCCCACAGTGTTGCATCTGATTGGTGGAGCCATAGACAGTAGGTGGAGCTCGTGTAACCGTCTGGTTAAACCCCGCCAAGGTCCGTCAAGACTGAAGATCATTAATAAAAAAATAAAATAAAACAAAAACCTGTATTGCGTTTTTGCACGGTAGACTTATCAGTGCAATCATGATCTCCATGGCTGCCATGAGAGTTTTGCAGGGAGGTTTGTAACTTAGCTAGGCTACTGTAGCCTTCATATGGTATGAGTCATAGCAAGCATTTTATAATGCCACTGTCAAAACAATATTTAGCGTAGGCATACCTTTTTGTGCATTTACTGAACATTTGTGTAATGGCAACGACATGTGTTGACGACGGTGTTTGCAGTCAGGTACAAAGCACTGCACCATGTTGCTGATTTTATTGTTAACCACTTTCACACACGCACACAATAATATATAAAATACACGATGATAAATATAAAAATCAATACCTATATAAAACTATTTATTTACACGATTGTACATTCACTACATTCACTATATAAAATATAATTCACTGGAGGAAAAAGTTTGCGCACGAACTGATTCAAATGATTTGCGATCCCCAAACTGACTCAAATGATTTGCGAACCCGCTTTGAACTCCTGAACTGACTCAAATGATTCGCTAACCCGCTCCGAACTCCCGAACTGATTCAAATGATTTGCTATCCCCAAACTGACTCAAATGATTCGCGAACTCGCTTTGAACTCCTGAACTGACTCAAATGATTCGCGAACCCGCTACGAACTCCCGAACTGATTCAAATGATTAGCAAACCCGCTACGAACTCCCGAACTGACTCAAATGATTCGCAAACACGCTCCGAACTCTCGAATTGATTCAAATGATTCACGAACCTGCTCCGAACTCTCGAACAAAAAAAAGGTCCCCAGGATGTCCCCTAAATGGCCTCTGTGAACGTCCCCCAGACGTCAGGGTCCGCTTGACGTGGAGCGGACGTTCGCAAAGACGTCCCCCGGACATTCACAGGACGTTCACAGGATGTGCAGCGGCCATTCGGGACATTTAGGGGACTTTTGCTTTAAATCCTCTAAATGTCATTTTATTGTACTTTTAAGCTAATCAAAGACAACAGACACGCTGTATGAAGCAAAATACATTTATTTTAATTGAACAATCTTAAAGTTGCAGGGCTATTTTCGTGTGTGTGTGTGTGTGTTTTGGTGGATGGTGTGTCCGCGTGTCTCTGGTTGTCAGCTGTTGTTAGTCGACGGCATTTCTTCCCATTGACTCCTAACCTAAAACAACAAAATGAACATATTCAGTAGTGTTATGACTTTATATGTCAAGGACTATCGTTTATCCACTGACAAAAGATTTGTAAAGACCGAAATTTAGCGGACAATAATGTATGCCTTTTTGCTGCATATAGGCGTCTCAGTGTATATTTTGTAAATTAAATATTTAAGTTCAATATCTGCCAATATTATATACATTTAATCATTTCAGCTTTACAAGCTAACTTTAGCTTAGAAAGTGTTCTCATAGCCTAAGGTCAGCAGCCGCGCTGGACAACTTCAGAAAAGGTTTAAAAAGGTAAACTTCATCAAATGTAAGCATTAGGAGATAAACAGTAGTTACGGTAGCTATAAATGTCTAATAATATAAAAGAATAAATACCTTTTCGACCAAACAAAAGCGTAAACTCAAGGTCGTGTCTGAGGAAATCACCGGATGACCGTTAACTGTCACCAGAGCCATGTCACTAGCGGCTGAGCGTTACCATGGATACATGCCGCATGCCCTAAAGTGACGTGCTCATTTGATCGACAGCTGCTTGGATCCTATCTCCAGTGTGGCTATATTACTTTTTATTAGAGCTCCATGTAGTATAGCAGTCTCAAATGCAATAACTAAAATAATTTATTTCCTAAATAACTTTTCTTGTCAGCTTACCAACAGTTTATACAATACAAGTTTATTTATATAGCACAAATAAACAGTTTAATACTTAAATTAATATAATTAATTTATTTGTCTTACCTGTGTTATTTTTCACTTTATTTTCTTCATGTTTTCCTTGGCATTCACTCTATAACAGTCTAGTAGAGCTCCTGGGATGCAAACACATTTTCTTCATTCATGCATAAAGCTAATTGTAGCTTTGTTCAATTATATTATTGAAAGGCATCATGATTTGGATGTTTAAATCATGAAAACAGACTCCTGATTTCATGCCATTTTTCATTACAGAAGTTACTCCTGTTTTCTTTTTCCAGAAATGAAAATTATTAATTTAACATTAACTTTATTTTACAATGTATTCAAATCTATATAGTAAAACAAATGATAATATCAATCTGCAAATCAAAACAATTTTTTTTAATTTATTTTGCAATCTGTTATTATTACAGTTTTTTTTTTAGGATTTTGTTTTAGGCAAAAATACCCTTTAAAATTCAATATGAGTTTATATTAGTTTGATTTCGTCAACTATCTTCTCTTCTGCGAATCATCTCAAATGATTCACGATCCCGCTCCGAACTCCCAAACTGACTCAAATGATTCGCGATCCCCAAACTGACTCAATTGATTCGCGATCCCGCTACGAACTCCCGAACTGATTCAAATGATTCGCGATCCCGCTAAGAACTCCCGAACAGATTCAAATGATTCGCGAATCCGCTTTGAACTCACGAACTGATTCAAATGATTCGCGATCCCGCTCCGAACTCCCAAACTGATTCAAATGATTCGCGATCCCGCTCCGAACTTCCAAACTGACTCAAATGATTCGCGATCCCCAAACTGACTCCAATGATTCGCGAACCCGCTTTGAACTCACGAACTGATTCAAATGATTCGCGATCCCGCTCCAAACTCCCAAACTGACTCAAATGATTCGCGATCCCGCTCCAAACTCTCAAACTGACTCAAATGATTCGCGAACCCGCTACGAATTCCCGAAGTGACTCAAATGATTCGCGAACCCGCTACGAACTCCCAAAAAGATTCAAATGATTCGCGAACCCGCTTTGAACTCACGAACTGATTCAAATGATTCGCGATCCCGCTCCGAACTCCCAAACTGACTCAAATGATTCGCGATCCCACTCCAAACTCTCAAACTGACTCAAATGATTCGCGAACCCGCTCCGAACTCCTGAACTTACTCAAATGATTTGCGATCCCGCTCCGAACTCCCAAACTGGTTCAAATGATTCACGCTCCATAATCCGAACTCCCAAAATGACTCAAATGATTTGCAAACCCGCTTTGAACTCCCAATCTGACTCAAATGAATCACGCTCTGAACTCCCGAACTGACTCAAATGAATCACGCTCTGAACTCCCGAACTGACTCAAATGATTCACAATCTGAAGTTCCAATCCAAATCAAATGACACCGCCAGCGCTACTATTGGCTTAGTTCTCTAATTTCATAACATTTACTGATTTTAAGGTACGAAAAGTATGTTGTTAACAAATAAAATATAAATATTTCCATTCCGAACTGCTTTCCACATCGAAACATCCACGAACATAACCAGGTGAGCAGATCACTCTCTCACTATTTGATTGCTCTAGTCTTTATCCACTCATCATCCACCAATCAGAACACACAAGAACTCTTCTAAAGCTCTTGCAGCAGTTCAACACTGGTTTTCTCTGAGGTGGTCGGATCACATCAGATTGTGGTTAATCTTGCAGATCATGACTTATATCTACTCTTCCTCTCCCTGCAGTTTGGTAATATAAAGATTTCCTCCTTTGAACTCCCACCTCTTCTGTGAGTTTTATTGTTCTGGGTCTGAATTTGGGCTCCTGGGGTCTCAAAAAAGAAACATTTTCAATCTCCAAGGTGAACGTTATGACAACACACTCTTCGAAAAAAGGATTCATTGGGGTTCTATATAGAACCATAGGGTTCCTTACTCAACTCCAAAGAACCTTTTATGCTAAAAAGGTTATATAATGACAAGAATTAATTTTGTGATAATTGGTATGCTAAAAGCACGTTCTGGGTGCACGGAGAGGTGGCGGTACGCTCAAGAGTTATATTTGGAAGTGGCGGTACTGAGTACCGGTGCGTACCGGCCCACTTAAAGCACTGGTCACACTCATTCAGTGGCCTCGTTTTGTTTCGACAACTTACAGCCTTACCCTGATTCATTTTACTATGTTAATAAATCATTAGCTCATGCATGAACATAATTTGTTGGGATGAAGACGACAACTCCCATGATTCAACACTCAGTCAAGTCATCATCAAACTATGCCTTTGTTTATTTGTTTATTTTTAATTCGTGCCCTCTAGATATTGAGCCTAATAGTATAGTCTTAATATGGTCTTAATATTTTGTTAGCAGGGTGAAAGTGACTATTAAAAGGACAATGTAAATATTGAGAATTATAAAGATGGAACCCTGAACAGGACATTTTCTAAACAGGCACTGCCTTCTTTGTAATGTTAAATAATTATTGAATTAAAGTTATCATGTTTTTCTTTATTTGTTAATGTTATGGTTTTTTTTATGTATCTATGTATTTATTAAAATAAAATAAAAAATCTAATATTACTTGATATTTGGTGTACCAATAAGATTACAAACACTTGGCTTCCACCTATAGGCAGATATAAGCATTGCAGGCTCTCACTGCTCAGAAATGCCAGTACAAGCAGCATACAAAAAAAAAGAAATAAATAAATAAAAACTTTCCAAACCCAAAGATTTGTATAATTAACCGTTAGTCAATTTAGATCTACAGTATATCAACATCTAGAAATCGGTTTTAAAGAAATTTCTAAAATTCGAGGGCTGGCATATCTTGTCCCCAACAGCTTAAAGCTTCTCTAATAAAAAAATAAAAGTTGAATTCTGAGTTGCCCATAAGGCACATTGAGATTGCATGACTTCTCTGATAGTTCATGTATCATTTCCCTTTCACAGGTCTGCGGTTGGGAGTCAGCACACGAATGTCCCCAAAGAAATACAACAGATCATCACCTCTTTAGTCCACCCTCCACGTGTACACGGTCACACACACCTCCCAGGCAAATGTGCTCTGATTTTAGTCTTGTACCTTCTCCTCATCACCACATTGTCCTTTAAAAACGGACCCGGAGCAGTTCACAAGCTGAGCTCCAGCATGCACAAGGTTACCTGCTGCTCAGAAAAATAGGACACATTTATTCCTTAAAATTAACTAGCGTCTCCTGTTATGTTACTAGTTATTTTTTAACTACTATAAGGTAACTAGTATATTTTTTAATTCATTAAATACTAGTAATACTACTTTTTTCTGGCATGGAATAAAAAAATATACAAAATATACAATATTTCTCTTTTATATTTCAGAAGTCTGAATTTTTTTTTTGTCTCCGTATATAAGGTCATGATTTCAATAAGAAAGTCTTATTGAAATATATATAAAAATATATAAAAATCTAAATTGTATCATAAAAAGTTTTTTATTTTTGTTTTATTTATTTTTGTATTATGAGGTGGAAATAAGTTTCCACAATGTGTGCAGTGAAAAGCAACTATTTAATGGATATGGAACCCTTTGGTTCAAATATTAACTTTCCACTTCAGATTAATGGTTCTGTTTCAAGTCTAGTACTAGTATTTACTTAATAATAACTATTCCGCTTTCCAGCATACTACTTATTAGATAGTACATCTTTATTCTAGTACATTAGCACACAATTTTAGTCCTAGATTAGTACATTAGTTAACTTAGGACATTTAGAGTAGCTATTTACGTATATTCTTAGGCTAATTACAGTAATCAGGTCGTTTGAATAGTTGCTGAATATAAGATGTTATTTTGTTGAAGGACAAAGAATGCATTGTATAGTGATTATTCAGGAGCCTACTAGTAGCGCTATTCTTGTTCGTTTTAAGGACTACATGCTAAAACGGCTTGCCATGTATTGTGTCTTCCACTCCGAGAACAGGTTGCGTTTTTGTTTACCCGTATAAACACATTTTAGATTGAGCTCTGGTATTGTGAATGAAAGACCCTCCCTTGTTGCTGCGATGCCTGTTTCTTCAGACCGTCATCACAAGCGATCTGCTTCAATGGGACTTCGGGCTATTCAAAGCACCATCGATTGTGCCTAACCTTTTTGAAGGTCATTAGAACTGGAGGCAAGATCTGCTGCTGTTTTATCTGTTCGTTTCTCCTTTTTTTTCCAAAGGAAGCTGTAGCACAAAGGGGACACTGGAGTTATGAAGGCTCGACGGATGACTGGCGCTGTCCGTTCAGCACCACCTTGCGCCCAATGACACCGTAAAACACTCCTGACTCCTTCAAACCTGAGCCTGGGGGTTATGATATTGGGTTATTGGAGGGAAAACGCGTTCGCATCTGTCCTTAGAAGCCATTCAAGTGTGTGAAGGGTTTTGGATATCTATTGTTGGCATGGACACTTTGAGACGCACCTGGCACGATCGAAAACACATTTGAGTTTTTTGAACATGGGTCCCAGCGTTATGATGACGGTCCATGGGTTGGAGATATGACTAGAGAGGTACGCGATGGGCCAAGGTGACGACAAGGATCGCATCGTGATCAATGTCGGAGGAATCAAGCACCAGACCTACCGCAGCACCCTGCGCACCCTTCCCGGCACTCGACTCTCCTGGCTGGCGGAGCCCGACGCGCCTAATAACTTCGATTATGATGCGAATATCGGGGAGTTTTTCTTCGATCGTCACCCGGGCGTTTTCGCCCACATTCTTAACTATTACCGCACGGGCAAGCTGCATTGCCCGGCGGACGTGTGCGGACCTTTGTATGAGGAGGAGCTGGCGTTTTGGGGGATCGACGAGACGGACGTGGAACCATGTTGTTGGATGACCTACCGGCAGCATCGAGAGGCGGAGGAGGCTTTGGACAGTTTCGCCGGGGTTGCTCTTGAACTCGGGCATGAGGACCCGGAGCCTGAGGGGGTGGCTGAGGCGGCCGAGGGGGATGAGGGTGTTGAGATGACCCGGAGACTGGCGCAAGGCGACTCGCCAGATAACAGGTCCGGGCGCTGGAGCAGATGGCAGAAGAAGACGTGGGCACTCTTTGAGGACCCGTATTCCTCAAAATACGCACGGGTGAGTTCATTGAGAAATGCTGTTATCTGTTTTCTGAAAAAGCTATGGTCTGCTTGGAATCCAGCGTGAAAAAATATCCCAAACCTCTTTAAAACAAGCTTACAGACAAGCAGACCAGCTTAGGTATAGTCCAATGCAGTTTTCAGACCAAATATTGTCAAAAGATCCTAATAATCCCATCGGTGACTCGATGATTTTGATTTCTCATTTGAGAAATCAGTGATTAATACAACCATGTCAGCTGGGTCTTTCCAGAAAAGTGTGTCTTTTCCATTTTGAAGAGATTATTTTTGTTAAATTTTTGTTCAATTTTTAAGTAAATTTAAGTAAATATTTGTAAGATTTTAAACATCATGTCAAAGAAAAATGACTTAGTGAAGCTAAATGTAATAACTTTATTATATAGTTGAATATACAGTAGCAAATGCCTGTTGATAATTTAGTTTATAATTAATTTAGCAATTACTTGCAATTTCTAGAAATAGAATTTAATGATTTTATACACACACAGACAAATGGTAAATTTGAAAATATGTACATAGAATAAATACAAAATACTATATATGTATTATAAACTCTATTTTGAAATTAATAAATATGTGAAATATGTTCATTTATTAATTGGAATAGGATAAAAACAAATCTTCATAGAGAAATGAAAAGGAAAATTAATTAATTTATAAAATAAATTATTATTATTATTGTGGTGATTGTGGAAAGAAAAATGCCTATTGTAAGTCATTGTTTACTCACATAATTTTTATTTATTTATTTATTTTGTTTATTTGGTGTAATGACCCAATAGTAGACATATGGAGAGATACAGATAGTCTTAGTGACTACATGTCATGCCACAACTCTGGGTGACCTTGAAATAATACCCACCTTCTCTTTAGTGCAATTAAAGAAGGCATGAAATGGAGCCATAAATTGTCATGCATTGCCATAATTTTATGGTATAAAATAACTCAAGTCTTTATCACAGTGCACATTAGTTTTTTCATCTCCTCTGCCTGATGATCAAGCGACTGCAATTTGCTGACTGACTAGGGGCTGAAAATAAAGACTGCTCACATCCTTGCTTGTCCATACAGTTCATGTTTTGTTCAGGAGCACGCTGCCACTGACTGGAGCTTGGCTGTTTTGATATGTGACAAGTAGACACCTCACCCCTAGAGACAAGCACACACACAGATGCACATACACACAACCTCAATGCACGCAAACACTAAAGATGCACTTGCATAAAGTATTTAAGGGCACTTGTACTTTAAAAGACACAACCCTCCTGAGATTTTATGGGCATTTCATTAGCTCATTTCAAATGTCAGCTCTTTGCCCTCACTGCTGTCCCATAATTGCTCTCAGCAGGAACCCTATAAGCTCTTAATCGGAGATGAACGCCATCCCAGTATTTCATGAGTTTTGGCAGCCAGGTTAAAACAGGTCAGCTCTACTGACTCTAGCCCACCGCTTTGGCACTGACAGAGCAGGAGATGGATGTCCTCCAAAATCTAAGAGAGCAGATTGTAGAAGAAACTTAGATATACAATGGTGGCCAAAAGTTTTGAATAATTAGGATTTTAAATGTTGTTGAAGGAACTCTATTATGCTGACCAAGGCTGCATTTCTGTGATCAAACCTACAGTAATATTGTGAAATATAATTATAATTTCAAACAACTGTTTTCTATTTTAATGTATTTAAAAATGTAATTTATTCTTGTGATGGAACACCTGATATTTCAGCAGCATTACTTCAGTCTTCAGTGTCACATGATCCTTTAGAAATCATTTTAATATGCTGATTTGCTGCTCAATTGTTATTGGTACTGAGTTATTAATAATGGTTATTATTCTTATTATTATCAATAAAAAATTATAATTTTGTGGAAATCATGTGTTTTTCAGGATTCTGTGATGAATAGAAACATCACTGAACTGCATTTATTAGAAATTACCTTATTTTATACATAACATTATAAACGTCTTTGCTGTCATTTCTGATTGATTGAATCCTGAATAAAAGTAAAAGTATCTTTTCTTTTCTTTTCTTTTCTCATACCTATCTATACCCCAAATTTCTGAATCGTTGTACATCACAGTTTCCATTAAACATTAAGCTGTTTTCAAAACATTAAGTTTTCAGCATTGATAAAAATAATAAATGTTTCTTGAGCATTTGAAGACTGCCTGATGATAAGCCTTACTCTCTCACATGAATAAATTACATTTTAAAAATATATTCAAATAGAAAACAGTTATTTTAAAATGCAATAATATTTTACAATTTTACCGTTGTTAAGTTTATTTTTTTTTTTAAATAAACACAGCCTTGGTGACCCTAAGAGAGGTCTTTAAAAAAACGGAAACATTTAGGCCACCAATGTACAATGTAGAAAGAGTTTCATGTAGGTTTTGAATCAGATGACGTGTCTAAACAAGTAAAAGTGTAGGTGAGACTGGTTTTCTAGAAGGAAATGTATTATTCATTTGGCTGTGGGCTGCTGTGCCAGGAACCAGGCTGTCCAACACTGTCTGCCGTAGCAGAGAGCTGCTGGAGTCAAGGAAAAGTGTCCCGGCTTCTGGCAGCTCCACAAAGAAACATGAACCATGCTGCCTGATAGCAAAACAAGCAGTCCACTTATGGACATTTGTGACTTAGATAATCTGCATGATTCGTTTTTTTACATAGTCTGAGTAATCGCGGATGCGTGATGGGAAAGTTGGGTTTCTGCATCAAATATGCAGTTCTGTCAAAGGTGCTGGGTTATTTTTACCACGTTTTCTAAATGCAGCACCTCTCTGCTTCTCAAGTTGAAGCGGTTGGAAAAAATATGCAATTTTCAGATGAATGAACTGGGATGTTGAAGTCATGGCTAGACTCCATGTGCAGAGGTGGTGCGTACAACCTGCACTGTCTTGTATGTGTCGTTTCTACAGTAGATTTTCTGAGTCAATTCAATTGTTGAGTTATTTTTAGGTCGCCTCCATAAGGAAGGAATTATAATCTTAATTACATTAGAACTTGACAACTCAGTTGCCAGCTGTAATCACAGACCACATCTTTCTTTATCTCTAGCTAAACTAAAAGCTCAAAAGCTTGGGGGGGAATGCATTTTGTATAGATAAAAAATAAACTTAGAATCAAGGGCAAGAATGCTTAAGTATCTGTCAATGTTTTAAATTAAATAAATGCATATATTTCTGAAAATTTAAGAAACTATATTCTAATGTGGTTAACTCTTCTTTTGGAGATTTGAATACATTTAGTAATTTTAACTTGTTTTCTGTGTTTCTATGCACTAAAACAGATAGATAGATCTGCTGCATGAGCTAAAAGCTGCAAACTTGGAAAATATAACAGGAAATAGGATCATTTGGAGTGGGGTGTCCTGTGGTTTTATGATGTTTGCTAGTTTGTACTTTGCATTACAAACAACAGATGCCACTCTGTGGTTGATAATGTGTCCTGTCGTTCTCCTACAGTAATTCCTGTGAGGGTGTGAATGTTACAAAACTGTTCAAGAACATGTCCAGATCATATTTGACCCCAAAATCAAAAATGAGAAATAAGAAATTATATATTTAACACAATTAAGTCTACCATTAAGCCTTAACCATTACATTACAATTATTATTATTAATTTACATTACACATTTTCTTTTACATTAACATGAACTTCTTTACACACACACACACACACACACACACACACACACACACACACACACACACACACTTATATAGATATATATTTATTTTATTTTATTATAGTTAATCTACCCATTTTATATTGATGTAATGCAGTTCTTAAAATTAGATATAATTAATTACATAAAATTAATTATGTTAAATATGTGGATTAAATAGGAAGGCATTTATACACCGTGTTAGTAATTGTTATGATGCTTTATGTTGATTAAAATAAAGGAAATTATTTTATTACGGTATTTTTATGAAAAAAAATTAATAAATGTAATTTTCTTTTAGAATTCATTTTTTATTTAGATAAATATATTTGTTTGTTTGGTGTAAAATGTGGCCTGGACATAACTTTCTGAGATTTAAGCAAAAACCAACCAGAATTATTCTTTTTAGGGGAACCATGAGCTAATTTTTGGTCGTGTTGTCTGTTATGCAGTAAAAGTAGATGCTCTTTTTTGGTGTAAATAGGTCAGGCCTATTCTAAAACCCTGTTCAGAACCCAGAACATAAAAGCCAACTGCACTGTCATAAATATATGCAAACAGGAAGTGAACAGACAAGGCCTATGTCTGCATGCATGTACTGTAGACTTGTCCAAACTCATCCTCACAGCAATCCTCACATTCATTAAATCTGCCCGGCTGGGAGGTGTGTGAGTGTGTTTAATGAGAACATCTCATATCTCAGCAGCATCAGCATCACATCAGTTCTTAAACAAACACACACTTGCATGCAGAATGAATCAGCGTTGGGTCGCCCACCAACTAATACTGTTACCAGCACTTTAACTGAGTTTACACATTCCCAGCACTGCAGCTTTCACGTTTCTTTCAAGGGCTGAAAAATGTAAATGGGCTCTTTAACTCCGACTAAATGGCTGCTAATGATGACGCTTAAGATAAATAAAGACAAGGAATGGATTGTCGTTTCAAGTCATCAGTGTGTGATGGGAAGGCAGAGGGGGAGAAACGGATCGTGTTGTGTCCCCTGAGATCAAGAGGATCAATGGGAGAGGGAGGATAAAACGTTCTCGTGGATCACACTTTTGCCCTCTGGGATTTGCAATGTCATGTGAATGTGCTTTCGCCCTCAGTTTGAGGAGAGCAAAAGTGATTCAGCAGTTTAATGTCTTTACAATTACAGTTATTTTGAATGAATAACACATAATGAGTGGGCCGCTAGCTTCTGTGAGGGAGAAAAAAAGCAGTGGTGATGGTGTAATCCTACCTTGATGAATTATAACCTACTTTTTTTTACCGCCCCAGTCCATTCACTTACCGCCCAGTGCATATTTGATACAAAATTGGAAAGCACATGTGAAAACAGCAAGTTCCAGGTACAATGGCACGCATCTATAAAAAGATAACCATTCACTCTTGAGTGTTTGCGGAGACAGGTTTGTGAAACACAAAAACGATCCTCTTTGTTGATAATCTGTAGAAGAAATCCTAGCATAGTAGTATTGTTTATCCTTTTATTTTTGGTTGTAATAAGACATCTTTGTTGAGAAGTGTAGTATTGCCATGCTAATTCATTCCTTATGCTGTACGTCATCTTCCGAGGATCATTAGGATATCAAGTATCCCGCTTCCGTCTTTGAATGAATCAGAGCATAATTACTCTGGAGCTGTAGGAAATGATGTCAGCACGATGAGCTGTAATGTAAAACTGAATTTTTTTTCTATTTTACACTTGTAAGAGCCTTCTAAAAACAAATTGGGCCCTGTTAACAACATCTACATGAGGAAATTCAAATATTTGCAATTTAAATCTCTCTTGAATATTTTAATTTTAATATTTATTTTAAGACATGGATTCTTTTTGATCTTTCAGATGCTTTTTGCTGCCAAATAGAGTTCCTTCAATTGCATAACTCAACAGAGTTTTCTACAGGTTAAAGTTATCTTAATAAGTGGTGAAAAGCCGTTATTTATGTGCATTTTTGTGTGTCTGTGCTCGTAGGCTTCTTCAGACAAAATGTTTCTCCTCCCCACAAACACAGGAAACGAGGCACATCTAGGGAATAGTGTCTGTTTGACTAAGCACTGGCTGACCCAGATATAATCCGCCAGTGGAAGAAGAATTTATGTGAAAGAAAGAACCGCAGAACTGAGAGGTGTTGCTAGCCGTCAGAACCAGAGGCAGATCAGGGCAGAGAAGGTGTATTAATGCTTTGAAACATCATGAAAACATGGTATATGGACAAAAAAAACATTGTTATTTGATACTAGTTTACATATTGTAAATGCATATAGTTGTGTGAATGAAAATAATTGGTTATTGTTCATTTATGATACAATGACATTTGGTCATGAGTCGGCGGCGTGAGTTGTCTGTAAACGTTTGAATGAATCGTTTACAAGAGTGCTAATTCTGGAATTGTAGATTTTTGTCATTGAAAATAGGTCAAAAACTGTACGTTTTGTTTAGAAATGAGCATATTTGGTAGTGTTGTTTGAAAATGCATTGTTTATATTCAGAGTTTAGTGATGGATAATGAAGTTCCAAGCATTAAACTTTGGCTTGTGACTCGAGTATGATACATCAAATCATGTGGACTGTTAAGAAGAGGGGTGCTTTTACTCTTCTAAGTGATCTGACCCACTATTTTTGCCCGGTGGAAGATAAAATACAGTAGGTGAGAAAATCCCATATACTTACATTAAATGGAGCAACCAACACTTGATTAGCAGCTGCCCAGAAAACCCTAGTATTGTAGTGGCAACTTCTAAACAGGCAAGCACGAATCAACAAACACATTTTATTCAGAAAATGGAAAAATATTAGGATTATTAAATTCCAAAGATGCATTGAATTTTCATTTTTTCCATGTTGAATGCATTTCCCCACACCTATTATATATGTGCAGAATCTGCTGATGGATGATTTGTCATTAAGATTCACAGCCTTAACTTAATATTTTATTTCAGCTGAATAATCAATTCATATATAATGGATGGAACTTTTCTCAGTTGCAAGAAGATCCCATAGTAGGGAAAACATGGCCAACTTTCACTTATGTAATTCCACCACTAGCCAGTATTACATCATCCTGTGCTGGGGCTCCCCTACTGAAATCCATTTCCATCTGTCTATGCTTGTCGTTCTATCTTACAGTAAGCTGTAGTGTAAGTGGTGCAAGCCTCCTCCATCTTCTTTCAAAACACTTGAGGGACCATCTCACCAAATGTGCATGTGATAACCTTGCCAGAGGCTGACCACGAGTCCCTGGTGAAGGGAACTGTTTAAATTTATCCCAAAGTGGTGGAGGGCAGATATATTGGTGTCTTACTCTAATTCTATGCTGTCCTTGAGAGTGTACAGTGACATTGAGTTTCAGCAGCTACTGTACTTCTGTTAAGCCCCCCGTTTGTTGACGTTGCACTTTTCAGAGGGTGACGTTATCCAAGTGTACTTCCTCTGAAATCTGCTGAATTGGGCGTTTATGAGCAATTATAAGCGTTTTCATGAGCTTGTAAGTGGAATTTCTTTTTCTGCTCTGAAATTGGGAAAACCTATTCATAGCTGAACTGTGTGTTACAGCTGTTTCGCAAGGAATTCTGTCATGTTGTTCCTGGACAACACAAAAGCAGGATTTTGAAGAATTGTAATGATCGCTCTTTGCTTGAGGCAGTTACAATGAATAGGGAATGTTGGATTTAAAAACACCATAAAAGTACTGAAGTATCAAGTCTTCTGAAGTCATACGAAAGCTATCAGTTTAGACCAGAGGTATCCTCCAAAAATTTCCCCGTTGTGTTCCACAGAAGAAAGAACATTATACAAGTTTGGAAGACATTAGGGTGAATAAATATTTAAAGAATTATATTTTTTGGATGACTATTTCATTAAGGTCTTACATAACGTCTCTCTCTTTTTTTTCCACAGTGGATAGCATTTGCATCTTTGTTCTTCATTTTGGTGTCCATTACCACATTCTGTTTGGAGACTCATGAGGCCTTTAATCCCATCATCAACCACACAGAGATTTACAAGGTTGGCAATGAAACACGGGAGCGTGTTATTTCTGAGACGGAGACCATGGTGCAGTTAACCTACGTTGAGGGTGTTTGTGTCGTGTGGTTCACTTTTGAGTTTCTGATCCGAGTGACTACCTGTCCAAACAAATTAAAATTTGTCAGAAATACCCTCAACATCATTGACTTTGTGGCCATCCTCCCCTTCTACCTGGAGGTAGGGCTGAGTGGACTCTCATCCAAAGCAGCAAAAGACGTGTTGGGTTTCCTCCGTGTGGTGCGATTTGTTCGGATTCTCCGTATCTTCAAGTTAACGCGACACTTTGTGGGTTTGCGGGTACTAGGGCACACGCTCCGTGCCAGTACTAATGAATTTATCCTTCTCATCATTTTCCTTGCACTCGGAGTCTTAATCTTTGCCACTATGATCTACTATGCCGAACGTTTTGGAAGAAACCTCAACGATCCTGATGCCAGTAATGACACACACTTCAAGAACATCCCCATTGGCTTCTGGTGGGCTGTAGTAACAATGACAACCCTCGGTTATGGTGATATGTACCCTCAGACGACGTCTGGCATGCTGGTGGGTGCACTGTGTGCACTGGCAGGTGTGCTGACGATTGCCATGCCTGTACCTGTAATCGTGAACAACTTTGGCATGTACTACTCCCTAGCCATGGCGAAACAAAAACTACCAAAGAAAAAAAATAAGCATATCCCACGAGCACCTCAACTGGGGTCTCCCAATTACTGCAAGTCAGCTATTAACTCCCCGCGACCCAGCACACACAGTGACACATGCCCCCTGGCACAGGAAGAGGTTTCCGAGATGAGATACCAAGGTAGGAGCCAATATTTTAGAATCTATAAATTTATCTCAGTGTGACTGGAATGTTAACCTTAAAGGAGTCATATCATAAAATTGTTTTCTCAAAGGTTCACTAATTTTTATTTTATTTTACCGTCTTTCTGACCGTATAAGAAAGCAGCTCATTCTTTGCTTCTATACCTTTAAGACTTAGAAACAATCTCTTTAGTATGTCCTTATTACTTTACCGCAGTTGGATGAGTCAGTTTACTGCACACTGATGAGTAATATTTAAAACAGTGTTTCAATCGATTGACTTTTTGGACAAGGGGACAGAGTCTTTTGGTTCTGAAACGACAGTATATTCACATAAAAAACTTTTATTTGAAAAGATCATGAGTTTTTTTATCGTTTGGCTAATTTGTTAGCTTAGCATGTTGATCTGCTGAGCTTTGGATGTTTATCTAGAATCAACTGAACTTGAGTTGGCTGCATCTGAATTATGAATCTACTGGCAGGTTTAATTTTACACTGGAAACTTTAAAAGTGCTAATAGTTTCAGTGAAATCTTTCTATTTATCTCAGTCGTTTGGCTCTCACGGAAGCTTACTACTACTCTAAGCTTCCACAGGCATCTAAATTAAAGATAGTCCAACCTAGCAATTAAGGGTAACTACACACTAGAGTTTATACTATGTCAGAGAAATTGAGAATATTTTGATTTAAAAGGGCATGGTATGTATTAACGATGTAGGGGTAATGGGTTTATAAAACTGACTTTAAGTTGTGTGACCAAAAGTAAACTTTTTTTTTGGATTTTCACATTTTCAGAGAGTCTAGTTGTCCAGTTCAACCTTCCAAATTGTTGTGTTTTCATTTGGGAAACAGCCTAATGCAGAAATGCAGTATAATTGACAATACACATTGAATTTCCTACATAGGCTAGGGTTATTTATTCTTGTTCCTGGAGACCTAGTGTTTCACAGAGTTCAGGTCCAACCCATCTTCAACAAACCTACCTAATGTTTAAGTAATCAAAAGGTTAGCTGGTTGAAGGACAGTGGATCTCCAGGAGCAGAGTTGAGTATCCATGATGTTTTTCAGTGTTTGAAATTATTATTAGTATTTATTGAATTTGGCTTGGTGTACAATCATGCATTGTTGGAAAAAGCTTCTATCTTTCTTGCAGAAAGTGCGGTTTGGCTTTCAGGATGTATGACAGCATTGATAGCCTGAAATAAATCCCGCATGTCACCTTGCATCAATCTTTAATATGTCATCTCTTTTTGCCTGTGACTGGAGATTTTAAAGTGAACGGAGAGGCGTCAAAAGCTGCCCTGGCCAATGAGGATTGTCCTCACATCGACCAGACGGTGTCACCCGAGGAAGTCTTCAGGCCTGTGGACCGCGAGAGACCCTGCTTCCTGCTCACGTCCGGAGGAGAACGAGCCAATCACACGGGGGGGAGGGTCAGGAAGGGTACGTAACCAGCCAATCACTGCTAGCCATTATAGCACTGCCAGTGCTGTGTCTGAAAATGGAGCAACTGTCAATCAAAGATGCTCTTTCGGTGCAAAACAACCGACTGTCACTCAGCCTTCTTTCTTGCAGTCTGATAGCTCCTCAGGTCTGCCGTTACTCTAAGGTTAACAGGAAAAGCTGCAATAGAAATGACAAATTCAATTGAGCTGTCAACTGGCCTCTTTTCGTTTATAGCTCAGTCTATTTACAAGATCTCTGAGAAGAACACTCAGTGCCAGTTTTTTCCAAATGTATTCATGCGAACGCAGTACGCATAACAGTATGCATTTCAGGCAGATTCAGTGGACCATTATGTAAGGGTCCAATTTTTAATGAAAAAGTAAATTAATGTTTATGAAAAAAAACAAAACAAAAAAACTATGGTTTTATAAAGTAAATGAAATAAACAAGCTCCAGGTTAATGCCTAGCAGTATGCTTTTTTGCATGCAGATTCACAATGGTGGGCAGTCCTGGTGTTAATGAATCTCACAAGACATGCAGCATGGGATATGGGGCATGTGGTCACATGACAAGAACTCAGCCAGACAGAAGCGCTCAGTTGAACATTAAAAGCAAACATGCAGGTGCCATTAGCCATGACACCCTTCTGAAAACACCAGCTTCCTAGCATGAATAACCATGCTTATCCAGGCTCATTAGATGCTGGTCCAACTGATGGGCCAAGCATGGTCTTCCTAGTGATGCTGGATGGCCAAAGAAGACTTGCTTGTAAAGCTGGTTGAGTAGTTTTCTAGGGACACTTCTACCAGTATGCATAACACAACCAACAATTCTGGTCTCTTCAAAAAGATAGTCAACATAAGAGTACTCTAGGGAATCAAACTCTTTCCTTAATGTTTGCAATAAAGATAACACCTCAAGCAACACTTTAGGATAGTGAAGTGTTAGACAAAGCACTAGATATAAGTGAAATACTTCTGTTACTTGTTAGCCCCATATTCAACAGAACTAGCATCATCTGGTAGCTAAAGAGCTACAGTTCCAGTAAACAGGGTATACATGTATGGTTGTTTCTTGTTGGGCTGATGTGTGTGGCTGAGTTCTTTGGCGTCTCTCTGAACCTGTGTTGTGCTGTATAGCACTGTAAAAGCACCCCATGCATGCTGTAGACAGTTTAAAGCATAAAACGCATGGAGGATGATGCAGTTGACTTGCCAATCAATCATTGTCAACTGGCTAATCATGAGCATAACAAGTACATAACAGGGCAACACTAACCAAAACTAATCTGTGCGCAAACACACCACATACAGTACACACACCTCAGCTATCTGTCCACATAGCTACTTCAAGAACCATATTTGTTCAGAAGCAAACCATGGCAGAGAGTCTTTGTTTAGAGTTGAAGGCTGTGGTTTTACTGAAAGCCCTTTTTCTCTTCAAATGAAGGTTATGAAAAGCCATGGAGCCATAGCAGCATGTCTGGAGGCGTGGCCTCAGTGTCGACCCTGCCCTGCAGCCCACCCTGTCTCATGCAGCAGGTCCACTCTCCCATCCCATCCATCCTGTAGCATGGACAACAAAACTAATCAATCAGAGATCCTCGCTCTGCAGTGCTGCGCTGAGTCACCTGCTCACACTGTGTACCATCCATCTCTCATTAAAGTCTTCTTCATTTGAACTCCACTTCATTCTTCTTGCTTTTCCTCTTATTACCCTCTCCTTCTTATTTTCTTTCCGAATCATAATTCTTTTCCTATTCATCATCCTTCTTCTTTTCTGTCCTTTCTCCCACTTTTCATCTTCCTATTCCTTGCCCTTGTTCTTTTCTCTTCCTCTACCTCTTTTACTGTTTGCTCCTCACCTACTTCTTCCTTTTCAATTCCTATTTCTTCATCTCCCAGTTTCTCCTTCCACTTCATCCTCTCTTCTCTTATGTTTTTATTGCTTCTTCCACCCTTCTCGTTCCTCTTACTCCCCTTTTCCTCTTCTATTGTCTTGTCTGTTTTGTCTTTTCCTCTTTCTCTGCCCTTCTCCATCCTCTTCCTCACATTTTCTTATCTTCCTTTTCCTCTGACCTTTCTCCTCTCTTCTCTTCCATCTCTTTTCCCTTATCATTCTTCTCGTGTCTGTACTTGTATTTTTAGACATTTCTGCACTTTCATTCTTCCCCTTCTCTCTTCTTCATAACTCCTTCTTTTTTCCCAAACCCTGAGTGTTTTAAGCTGTGGGTTTCAATAGGTGCTATTGGACACCATTTAAAAGGAAAAAAGATGATACAATGGCTATTTCATTTATGATGACAAATTTAGTTTGAAGTGACACTAAACAATCATGATTCTAGAAATGCACGTCACCAACATAGAAACTTGACTGAAGAAACCTCATCTGCATTTGCATGCCTTGCATGGGAAACTATCTGAGAAAACAATGTAAGTTCATGGAAAATATGTAAGAAAAATTTGTTTTTTCATCCAAAGCTTCTTTAAATATATCTGATGCAGAGTATGATATTATTTACGATGACATACAAATATGTAGCAATTGTTTTTTGAATTTTCGCAGACATTTTTTGCCTTTCCCCAAACTACGATCTCTGGTGTTTTTTTAAACACTCTGTATCTATTAGTAGCAGCGACTGAGTCGACCATTCGACTTCTTGACAAACAAATGGAGATGCAAATATTGAACAAAATGCACTTTAACTTTTTTCTCAAACAGAACAGGCAAATTTAACTAGCAGAATTTCAATTACAATACCAGCTATTATATAAATATGGTTTTATTTTCACAAAAACCCATATTTTTCATAAATTCCATTTCAAATGTGATTTATCTGGAATACATACTTGTGTATATCACATTTTTAAACATGTGACACTGTAGCAAATCATACCGAAAATATACAATATAGATGTATCGTGCAGTTGACAGAAAAAGAAGTCTTAAAATAAGAAAGAAATCGGTGTACTTTTGGGATTACTTGGGGAGAGGTAAATGCATGCACTTTTATGCACAAAAACACAAATGCGAATGACAAAACTGTACATATGAACCTTGCATGAAATAAATTTTGTATCCAATCTGTATTTAGACTCTGGTTTTCTTTGACAGAACATCTGTACACGACTCCCCCGGTTGCTTGGCAATAGGCTGTGCCTGTATTGTGATGTCTCTTTGATCTTTCACCCCATATTTATCACTGAGCTGTTTTTCCAAGCAGCTATTTTTGGACTTTATGGTCTGTATTAAAAAAAATTGCAATTATGCATCAGTGTTACTAGCTCATAATTCAATCCTGGTAAAAGGATGCACAATCACACTTGGATCTTGAAAGGTTGAAAAGGTCAAAGAGAGAGCGTGTGACCTCCCGGTAAAGCAAGGGGGATTGAAACAGCAGAGCCAAGGCAGAACTAGCGGTGATTGTGCCCTGTTTCGCACACCACAAGGTAGCATGCCACTGCGTGCACGAACAATCACAGCATGATGAGATAATCATATTAACAATAACCTGTAAACTTACACTGGATCTGAATGAATGCAGCATGGGAGAATGCATGGTAAACACCTGCTTGACACAGATCACCCTGTTTGCTTGCACGGTTCAAGGGACGATTATCCCGCCAGCCTTCTCCATCAGCCCCCCTCCCCCATGTTTCTGTGCTGTTCGTTTGGTGTATTAATATGGTTTTCCTTGTTGTTTGTTGTTGTTGTTTTCTCTTCGTGTTTTTTTAGAGACCCAGCGCGGCAACCGAAGCAGACAACCAACAGAGTCAGTGTGTGTAATGAACCATGGTTTACCAACCACTATGTGTGTCACCCATAAAGCCAAATCCCCCACCTGATAGTACCGTATTTAGAGCATGTGCTGTGCGTTTGTTGTTGATTAGTACTTCTCTATGAGTTGTGACTGAGAATCAATTCAGCGTAGATGTAGCACAGTAATTAAGAGAAGCAGTAGTTGTTCAGCAGCCGTATGTAGCGCTGTTTCATTCGTGGTTTATTGTGCTATCGTTTTGTGTGAAGTGCCTGTTGTTTTTCCGTTCGTGAGTGTCAGTGTTGTACATTGTGCTTGTGAGTGCTGGTGTTGTGAAAACATGACCTTTCTTTTATCTCGTTGAAGTGTTTGTTTTAGGTTGTTTAAATGTTGTAAAAATGTTACAAAAGTCACTTGTCACATTTCAATGAAAAAAAAAAAAATTCCACATGCTCTGTGATCATGTTTGAATAGGGAGAAAAAAATTAGCGATTGTTTTCCCATATTTGGCACTATTGTAGGTACCATGTAGAAAATGCCTTTTGCACTGTTTGCACCATTCACTTTTACATTCCTCTCACAAATGACAGTTTTATACATTTTGTAGCTCACATGTTTGGCTGGTGACTTTTGCGATGCACCGCGTACTACTCAGACGTAACTAATCAGGCTCCGCCCACAATGAAATCTCATTGGTTCAAAATTTTACTTATTTTAAATATTTATATTGGACGTTTAATTTACATTGAATATGTTCTGATTGACTATGATCCAGCATAAAAATATGTAGTCGCTGAAAATTTTATGTGTCGCGTCTGGTTGGAATGCGGTGCTTGACTTGAAGGTAAAATACCAAGGCTTGTTAGCGCATTATTGGGACCAAACTCAGATTTTTTGAAGAAATGGCAATACCATCATTGAGTTTGATGAGGGAAATGTTTGATAAATGCTTAGGTTGCATTTGATACTTCAGTCTGAATATACAAACTATTTTAAACTCCACATATTACTGCAGTTTTCGTAGACACCATCACAAGTGACTATCCTGCTCAGAACAACACCATAACTCTTACAGGGTTTATGAAGGGAAAAAAACGAAAAGAACTGATACTGTGTCTTAAGTTAGTTTCGACATTTATTTTTCATTGTTGTGAAAATGTGAAGTAAACCCAATTCTTTGGGACCAAACTAGCGCACTGCCAGTTGTATCATGGGAAATGCCCATGTTGGGTCACTTCCATACAATATGCTGGACTGTTCAAAGACCCAACCACATCAGAGCACAAACATCAGTATGTAATAAAACTATATATCAATAAACCTCCAATGGTTCACAGCCTTTATGACTGCATAGTTTTTGGACACAGTAGACTTTCTAGCAAAAGGTTGCATCCCAAATGTTTGTGCTGTTTTGTGAGATGTTCCTTGTGTTTTTCAGCACATTGCAGTGCATAGTATGGATAGTTATCTAAAACCAAGTGGTGTTTTCATTGGTGGTTTGAGTTGACATATTGTTAAGGCAATTTTGTGTCTTTTTCTGAAGAAAGAATAAATTAAAAAAAAGCAATGAAAACAAAATAGTGATAATAAAAAGCACTAACACAGATTCTGTGTGTTTTGTGGGTTTTTCAACCTTAGTTTTAAGGCAGTGCATATACAAAAATAGTAGTAGTTGCATGAACATACATATCTGACTAATTAAATGCAAAAAATAATGATAAAACAAAATAAAATGTTAACACAGTACTAAATTTTATAAAAACACAGGCGAATCTCAACGAGTGAAGAGAACATTTATTCTAATGTGCGTTACGTATTGTTTAGTTTGTTTGTGTGCAGTACTAGTTCCGGTTTCCCTTTTTGGAATGACAATTCAAACTACTGCCACCTACAGGTATGGAAAGGTATATCCTCTCACGCAGGCGCAGAACACACAACAACACGAAAGCCAACACGAGGTGACAACACAGTCCGCTTTCGTCGCCGTTAGTTGGTTGACGTCAGCTTGGTGTGTCCTGCACTTTAGGTATGTTATGTCTCTGACAGACAGCAAGTGATAACGTGGTCAAAAATCAGGTAGCAGGCTATATTACTGTATATTGTGTGTGTTATTTTTTGACAGACAAAAAGTTGATTCAAGCTGTCGCAAATTTGTTAACTTTTGAAAATAAAGGATTTTTTTTTTAACCAGGAAATGAGTGATTGTTTTTATTGTATCTTATATCAAAATTATTTTATTTAAATGCATGAAAATGCAGATCCTGTTGTAAATAGTATTGAAAAATCACTTTTTTAAACCTGCCCCCTGTCCAGTCTTTAGTAGATTATCACTTTGCTTGAATGTACAATCCCAGATACATCAGTGAATGCCCTGGGAGAATAAAAGCCATAAAACAACATGAGAGTGACAATTTTTATTTCTACTATTCCTAAATGACCAATATATCAGCTAAACGTTAACATTCAGTGTTTTAAAATGTAGAATATGCCTCTAAAATAAATCTAATTTAAGTAATGAATATTTGCATGAAGCTGCAAGTAGACTCTGTGTTCTTTTTTCGCTTCCCAATAAGGTGTGCATCTATGGGAAGTATTTGCATTTCATAGACTTTGATCGAAAATCTTTCCCTTAAAGGCTCAAATGAGTCTTTCAGAATAATTCATTAAAACCGTAACATAAGCAAACTGTCCTTGTCACAGACTGAGAGCCAAACGCTCAAACCTGTTCAGCTTGCTGAATCCTCATTGCTCTTCAAACTGCATAGTGCCATTGAATGTCCTGATCCACAGCCAATCAGAAGAGCGCTAGCGTCTCTGAGATGGGGTATTGACCGCGGTTGTGTGACATCAAAAAGGGAACCGTCTCCACACATTCCGTGTTCATTCCAGCCCCACGAGAAGATCCGACCCCCTAAAGAAAGACAGGGAAATATATTCCATGACAAATGTAACCACTTGATTCACAACAGAGGTTAGAGACTTTATTTTTTACAAACATTAATGATAAAATCATACATTTTAAAGAAATGTAAAAAAAAAAAGACATCTTAATTAAAACAACAGATAGATATGTGTTATTTGATCATTAAGTTTTTTTTTTATAAATTATATTTTATATTTATTTTATAATTTTACTTTAAAATGTATTTAAATTAATATATATATATATATATATTTTTTTTTTATTTTTTTTTTTTATTAAGTTTTATTTTATGATGTACACATCAAATATAAAAGTATACATTTGATAAAAATGTTTAAAAAATAAAAAAGACTCCTTAGCGATTATTTGCTCAACTAATGGAGAATGGTGTTTGCAACACCAGGGTCATGGGTTTGATTCTCAGCAAAGATACTGAAATGTAAAAGTAATTTTGACTAAAAGTACCTACAAAATCTAAATAAAATGTCACAGGGTCAATAAAAATGACTGTTGTGCATGAAAAAGGCGGCATGACACAGGTTGCTTGTACACACATCACACTGCTGAATCAGTCTGACAGAGATGTCTTGGACTCGAACACCTCTAACGTGTCCAGCTGGTGGGTGTGGTCAAGCTTGCATCCCCATGAAAGCATGTGCCATGACAACAGGGTTACATAACAGGTCCCGTCGCCATGGCAACCAGGGGCGAGCATGCTTTCTCAAGGGTAACTGGTGTTGTCGCTTACATTCACTCCATCAGCCTGTTCTGTTCACTTTAACACATGCATCCTTTACGGATTCATTGTTTTGTCATCTGTAAGCATGCAACAATTATGCAAAATAATTAGTTAAATAAAAAAAAAAAAAAGAATTGTTTACCGAAAATAAAAGTGCATAAAAAGGACAGTTTACATAAAAAGAACAAAAAAAAAGTAGTTTAGTGAATCACCATCTTTGTGATGTTCACAAAAAAAAAAAGAGCTCTACGGTGTTCAGTCAATGATGCACAGCAAAACTGTTCCCAAGGCAACAGACCACAGAAACATATAGACAGCATATATATATATATATATATTAGAAATTAGGGCAAATGTGCTATAAGGCTTTGTTTTATTTATGTAAAATTTCTTTTGATTTTGGGATAAAATATGACATGACTGTGAATGATATGATATGACATTACTGTGGATAATATCAGTAATGTGATGCAAAGACAGCAAGAGGGCAGTTGTAAAGCTCAGAAACAAACAGAGAATTTATTTAGATGTGACCGTTTTCTCTCTCTCTGTCTCTCTCTCTCTCTCAGTCCAAGCAGGAAGATTTACAGATTGAGAGCAATAGAAATAGCTTCTATATTAATAACTTCATATGCATTTGCAGTGATGTCTCATTTCCCTCTGATGCCCTTACACAAAGGCACAAGGACTGATTCCCATCATCCTTTTATGATAGCAGTAAAGATCACAGCACGGAGCCGGCAGCTTAATTACTCCAGTAACAGATACTCATCTGTCCTAAAGCTGAAGACGAGGTGCTGAAACAGTCCTATTGCTGAAATCCAGACGTTCAACTCTCAACAGTAGAGAAGCCAGAGCTGGGCTCAGCGTTCATTCTGGCCATCAGGCAGGTGACTGACTGACTGACTTTAATCCTGCCTTTTTCTCTCCCAGGCTCAATGTCAGAGCAGTCACATCCCATAATAAGCTACTTTACACCTAAAGACACTGTAGAATTATTTCCATGGCAACAGTGTCAGGAAACATGGAATGAAAATGCCTGGGTCATATTTCATCCCAAAATCAAAATGTAAAAATAAAAAAATATTTTAAATACATCTGAGCACATATTTAGAATTTTTAGTTAATTAAATTTTTTTTAAATGATCTCTTCTGCTCTAAATGCAATAAAACTGTCATGTTATGAAATATGGATGGTTGTGTGATTAATTGTTTTCTTGAAAACATAAAAAATTACATATTAAATTTTTCATACATTTAAAAAAATATATATTAACTACAAAAATGATTTACTGTTGTAATTAGAGACTATTAAAAATGAAATATTTGAAAATAATAAAATTTATGCTACATAAATACAGTATATATTTTTTTCAACCTCATCAAGGATGATGACAAACATAAAACAAGAAAAACATTGAGCTTTATTACAGTAATATATTATTCAAAAAATTCATGAAAAAAAAATGGCTTCATTGTATGCTAGATAAAAAATAATAATAATAAATAATAATAAATAAATAAATTTTTGGTGAAATATGTGAGATTCACCTGAACCCAGAAAAGCCCTGATGTATCTGTGATTGACGTTGATGGGCGGCAGAGATTGACTTCCAGTATTCATTTCAAAGTGTGTGTGACGGAGGCCTTGACAGGTTTATTTCCAATGATTGTTATGGGATATTAGATACATGAAGACCACAGCTGTTGCCATGGAGACTAGATACTGAAAACATTCATAACATTTACATTTACATTCATTTATTCATTTAGCAGACGCTTTTATCCAAAGCGACTTACAGATGAGGACAGTGGAAGCAATCAAAAACAACAAAAAGAGAAATGATATATAAGTGCTATAACAAGTCTCAGTTAGGTTAACACAGTACACGTAGCATGGGCTTTTAAATATTATAATAAATAAAAAGAAAACAGATAGAATAGAAAAAGAATAGAGCAAGCGTGTGTTAGAGATCTTTACACACACACACAAGACAACAAAAAATATTGCATTACCATGATAAAAAAAAAAACACTATTTAAAAATGTATATATAGATATATATTTAATATAGAATAGAATGCATGCAAGCAAGGTCAATAGAATGTACATAGATATAATATAGTATTATATAGATAATGGTAATGAATGAGGAAATTTGGGGTACAAAATGTGCTTAAATGTGTATATATATATATATATATATATATATATATATATATATATATAAAAAAAAGTATCCAAATGTACTGTACTGGTCTACTGTACTCACCCACAAGAGCTAGGTTGTGTTCAGATCCGCATGCAATCTGCCAAAAAAAAAAAAAAAACAGAAAGAGAGAGAGAAATTTGTTAGAAATCACAGTCCAGACACAATAATCCCAGACAGACCTCAGTCTGACCCTCTCACACACACACATACTCTCTCCTGTAATCGAGCATGCCCTGCTGGGAAGCGGGTACGAAGACTGAGGCGTACAGTGGTTTGGGGCTGGGGAGGGGTGATTTACACATCCAGCCGTGCAGAGATGCTTCCAGCACTCAAAAATAGCACAAACACACGGATGCTGGATTCATATGTCCGTTACCATGACGACCCGTGAGGATGTGAGTGGGTGACCGGGCGTCTCTGGTTGGTTTATTAATGTTTGGTGATCAGAGCTTGTTATACAGAGGAAATGGGCTGCCAGTGGACAAAAACACATCGCTAATGTTCTCTGCCGGAGCTGGCAGGATGCCGTCCACACAGACACGCTCGTATTAGTGGAAATTATACCAATGCATCATGGGAAATGGCAGCCTGAAACTTCTCTTGTTTCATGACCAAATATCTATAAACTTAAGACTAAAAATGCCTTTCTATCTTTGCTATGTCTTTGAGTTTACTCTAGAAGGGACTACAGTCATGTAACACAGTGGTTTAACATCTAACAATGTTTATATAGCATGGAACAATCAGCTGTCAGCATGAGTAATCAGTAGAACTGGTGAAAAATGTTACAATTATTACATTAATGTGTAAAATAATTTAATAATTTGTAATTATAAATTTAGAATAACTGAAAGAACATTTTAATTAATTTAAAATAATCTATGAAGATTTAATGTATTTATTTATTATTGATTTTAAAGAGCATTTATCAAATTGAGCATTATAATTTCATTATTACTTTATATAGACAAACAGTTAGAAACAAAAGATAATAATACATTTTTCTTAAGAATAAATTGTAAAATAATATTACTTATTTAGAATCATTTATATCATATAACATTGTAAGAATATTTCCGTTTATTTAGAAAGATTTATTTATCTATTTATATAATTGACAAAACATCATAAATTGAGCATTATAATTTCAATATTGTTTTGAATGGACACAACGTTAGAAACTTTTTTTTAAATTTACAATAAAGAAATACTTGTATTTATTTATACATTTATAGAATACTTCCATTCATTAAGAATGATTATTTAAATATGTATTAATTTTAATGTAAAATAATTCACAGATCTATCTTTATCTATTAATATTACTATTATACTACTATTTCATAATTTGATTTTTTTGAAATCATAATTACGAATACTACATCACAATTTTTTAACAGCACAATTTTTATTTTGTATCTTGTTATTTTTATCAGAATTTTTTATGTCATAACTACAATTTATTAATATCATGATTTCATAATATACGAAAACAATATTATTTATTAATTTGGAATATTCTGAATATCTTTTCCATTTATTTATTTATTAAATTGAAAACAAAAATAATACATGTTACATTTTTCTTACATTTAAACATATATTACAAAAATGATTTACTGTTGTAATTAGAGTCTGTTAAAAAAGAAATATCTGAAAATAATTCAATTTATGCTACATAATTTATTTCCAACCACATCAAAATTGTTGGACAACGTGCTTGAATGCCATGAAAATAATGGCTTCAGTGTATGCTAATTTTTATCATAATTATTTTTTACTTTTTATACATTAATTTGGAATATTCTGAAAACTTTTTCCCCCCAATGTATTTATTTCTTACATTTCTTAAATTAATTTTAATATAACTTTAAAAAGAGATACAAGTACATACAGTTACATACAGATGTGTGAGAGTAGATGATAACTGGTAGGCCAGAGACCAGAAACATTACACGCTGCTGATTTAATGGTCATTTAAATACATAATGAATACACTTCAATGCAATCAAACAGAAATGCTGACTGTTATGGGAACAATTTAGTATTGATCCATGGTTCACAGTGATAGACTTCATCAACTGATAGTAAAGTAGCCCAAAGAAAGTTTTTTTTTTGCAGATACAGTCCAAACAAAAGCAGGAGCCTCCTGTCAGACTCCACTGAAGGATCTGTCCCGATGTAGTCCGTTTCTCTCACCATCACCAACAAAACAACCCCAACTCCTCCTCACATCCACCCATCTGTCCCCAGCTGACCTCACGCCACACAAACACAACACACAGCCAGTCTTGCACGGAGGACAGCGGCTGTCCAAACATTAAGGACTGCTGTCAGATCAGTGGCAAGGGACGCTGCATCATCTAGACTCAATGCTAGTCTTGCTTAGCTAGGCTTTTGACTATCAGCATAATGTCTGGTCCACTTATTCTGACAATGAACCATCCTCTTAAACACAAAGAGATCGTCTGAGTGACATGTGAAGCAACCAACCAAAAGCACAATCCCCACAAAATTTTTAGTATTTTAATGCAAACCATTGCATTAAATAATGCAAATAATAAAATGAATAATAATAATGATAATATATAAGAAAACAAATATTGTTTATATATTTGATATGGATATAAATCTAAAATCCTGTCAGGTGCCTACAGCTGTTTATACGGTTGTTCCCATCTGCCTTTGATAATGAAGTGCAGGATGAATGAGGTGCTGTGATGAAGCACTGCACTGTGGGACAGCTAGACTCCAGTGCTCTGGGTGGAAGTGTGAAACTGGCTGTCGGCTGCACCTCAATGTGTGAATTAACTCATTTTAAAGTGTCCCTATGATGCCATTTCCAACACTGCCTTTCATGCAGTGTGTAGTGTAGCTTTATGTGAATGTAAATGATCTGCAAAACTGTGCATGATAAAAAAAGTTACTATCTCCCAAAATTGAATATCGGTTTTGAACAGCTGAAACATTTCGTTAGTAATTCGAATCCCACTTCCGTGATGGCTACATGTCACTGGGTAACACATTTGCATAATTCCCAGCTATGTTTTACATTGGTTGGCCACAAACAACTTGACCCCGCCCACAAACACGTCATTCTACAGACAACTGCTCTTCTAATCTCATGGAAATCAAAACGTTTGCTGTTGAAAGATGGATCAGTATCCTGTTTATTTGGAGAAGCTGCTCTACTGAATCACAACTTGTAATTATGATAAACAATAGATGTTTATATTTTCTATAGTGCGTTCAAAATACAGAATTATTGAAATAGGCGTATCGTTTCCGACCCGTGTTGTTTGCTGTAGACCAATCAGAACAGACTAGGCTAAGTGACCAATCAGAGCACAGCAGGCTCGGAATCTTTTGAGAATCACTGGAAAACGAGGTGATATTAAATGAATATATTATGAGAATACCAAAACATTTTTTTGAGCCCACAGTATTGTGTTTCACCAAAATGTTTCATTAATTAAAAGATCAATTCAATTAATGTTTCACGTTTTCATTTGATAACCAGAAAAATGTAAATACACAAAACAGAATTACTGAAAAAAGGGCAAAGTTAGAATAAATTAAGTTGCTTTAATGCATTCAAATAATTAGACATGTTTAAACAGAATTTGGTAACAACTCTAAACATAAGTTGAAAAAAACATAAAACATTTCATAGGGCCATAAACATGCGATTTTTGTTCAACTTTTAATAAATCGATGTTAGAATGAAATTTCATGATTTTAAGACATGCCAAAAAGACATGCTTTTTTTGATTAATAATTTAACTATTAAAAAGGAGTCCAGAAAAATGTAAATGAAGAAATAAAAAGAAAAAAGTTGAGTAAACCATGTGGGAATCTTCATTTTTGGGTGAACTATCCCTTTAATTAGCTGATTTAAATTGTTTAAATATATATATTTTTTATTTCAGCTTTGTTACAATTAACCTAAAGAAATAAAATAATGATAACACCACTGCATTTGTCACACAAAACTAAAGTATGACACTGCTACACCTTCTCCCCTCGCTCCCTTTTGAGGTGATATAGAGGATACCGTCCACTGTACGACCTCATTTCCTCTTATCAACATAAACAGAGACGGGTCGCTTTTCTCTCGCTCACAATATCTGAAGGCTGTTCTTTGTTTTTAAGATTCTGTGACACACGAAGCAGGTAAAACCTGAGATTGAGTATAAAATACTGTGTCGTTGAGTCATTCTCTTCAGTAAATATGCCCACAGATGCTGCATTCTCTAAGGTAAGTGATGACCTTCAATTTAAATCAGCGCTGTGTCTCTGGGCAGGATGAGAAAAGCATCATGGGAATGTACAGAGTACCCTCGCCCCCTGCTGGAAGACGATACATACTGCACTCTCCTGCCTTTAGGAAAGGAACATTATTCTGATGTTCAGAATAATGAGTTCTGATGTTATCTTTGCAATAAATGTATTTATGGATAGTTGTGCTCTAAATTCTGATTAGATAAGCTGTGTTCAAATCCACTGTAATGATCTATGTGTACATGTGACCACACATCAGCTGAATTCTGCAAAAATGTATGCCATAAGCATAAAAATACAGCTGATGAAGAGTCATTTATGTATGGAAGCCCATTTGCACCACAAAAAAAAAAGTAATTCTAAAAGTAATAAAGTCATAACTGTGACTTTATCTCATACGCATGGCTTACTATGGCATCATTTCGACTTATCTCATCATTTAAATTTTATTTTATGATAATGATACAAAAAATATTTTTTTTTGTCTCAGTTAAAGTGTCATAATTTTGTCTTTTTATCTAATTATTTTAACTCTTATTTCCTAATTATAATTATAATTTTTTATCCCACAATTTTGACTTTATCGCATAATTAGTTTTTTCTCATAATTTAAAGTTATCTCATAATTATGACTGTCATAATTTTGGCTTAATATGTCGTATCTTTACTTTTAAACTTTTAAATATCATAATTTGAAACTTTATCTCATAATTTATGTCTATGTTAAAATTGTGACAATTTTATCTTATAATTTTGAACTTTTAATCTCATAATTTAGATCATCTCAAAATTAACATTTTTTATCTCATAATTTCGACTGTCATAATTTAGATTTTGTATCGCATAATTTTAATTTCATATTTAAAATTTACCAAAGCACAATTTTTTTTCTTATGTGGCAGAAATGTGTTTCCATATTTATTTGATAATTATTTAATTTTTTTTAAAATATTAGTGTCTTTTATCATACTGCGTTTGTATACATAAAACATACCTGTGTTGCTCCAAATAAAGCTTTAACCTCGACGGGGTGGCCAGAGCTTGTCACAGTGTCAGACTCTTTTTCTGTACTCAGATTGGTCTGTCCTAGCTGTCCGTAATTAGATCTGCCCCATGTAAAGACCCGCCCACTCTCTGTGAATAGATTATATAGCGTTAACCGTATCACCAGAATTTTTTTTTTTAATGAAATATCTGTGTGAGAAAGTGTGTAGTATCACTCACCTGTTACTGCGACAAGATGCGTCCAGCCGCTGTGAACGTCAATCACTCGCTCACCCTGCAGCAGAGATCGATCCAAAGCCACAGGAAGGGGCAGGAAAAGGCTCTCGCTGACCAGCTGACCATGTTTATTACTCCCCCAGAGGAACACGTCACCTTCGACTGTAGAAATACGGGATTCAAATGCTTCAGTGAAACTCCAAGATCCTTACCAATCAAGAGGTAGAAGACAAAATCAGTTTGAAAAGTACTTTCACCTGTCAAACAAATGCAGTGGGTGGAGCCTGCAACAACCTTCTGTGAGGTCACGTGATCAAACCCTGCGGATGAGAAGTGTTATAAATAACTACTAAATTAAATACATTTCTAATTTAACAGACATTAATAATGTAAACCAATAAAGAGTACTTGTTTTTATAAGATTACATGTACCTTAAAGTGAGGGTTATTTAGGTTTGAGAACAACTGTGTGTGAGTGTTACCCGGGACAATGCAAGGCTCCTTAGAGGACAGATGTGCAGGAACAGGTTGGGGATTTAACATTCTCTTAGCGTGACTCGACAGGCCAGTTCCCCATTGATAAACACAACCTGATGCTTTACACACACACATGCATACAGAATCACACATTATTTCACATTCAGTTAAACTATTACAAATACATTACATCATGTTGACCTCTTTTACAACTATATCTTTAATGTTTAAAACCAATATACCTATATAATATATAAGACACACAATTTAAGGTACCGTAATGATATTTAAATCATAATAAAAATTTTTTTTTTATATATATATATATATATATATTGTATTGTGTGTGTATATATATATATTGTATTGTATATATTTAATTATATTGCATATATGTGTACATGTTATTAAATGTTATTAAAATATTCAATTGCAATTTTAAAATAAAATAAATATAGATATATAATATTGAATGGAACATTTTTTATATTTGATATATGTTTGCAACATCTAAACAATAACACTGAAATTCATTTAACATCCAATTAGAATAATAAATAATTTAATTTAATATTATTATTATAATTATACTTTCTATAAAAAAAATCTAAAATTAAACTGTTAAATGTAAAATTATGTCTTACATTCGATTTAAAAATCTTTATTTTCAATATTTAAAACAAAAATACATCTATTTAAATATTGTGATATTGAAATTATTATTATTTTAATAATTACATTATACTATTAAATATGAAAGTTAATATACGTATGTGATATAAAAAAATCTATATTTACTCTCAGTATTTTATAAACATCCTAATAATTAGAAAAATGTCATGTTAATTATAAAATGTAACCAAAAACAAATTTGATACATTCTGATATTTATTTTATTTCTTTATATTTAATACCTGTACTTGCTAATGTGTGTCTAAGCCCTGCAGCCACACTGGTTACCGGCTCATTCAGGGTCTGCAATCAGAAAAAGCACAATATTATTTCATACTAACACTTACAACTATAATGCAAGAGTCTCATTTATTCTCAGTTCTTACTTTCACGTGTAAAAGTTCTGCTGAGTGTGTTATTCTTGGCGAGACGCCCAACTGTCCAAACGCATTGGAGCCGCATGCCCAGACCTGGCCATCGTCACCTGACAGACACAGATCAGATATCAATGAGAGGACGTAAACTCTTAACAAGACCTCTCAAAAATAACTGATGTCACACAGAGTCCAGAATATGAATCTGATGACCATCACTCACCAGTGAGGATAACGGAGAAGTCCCAACCACAGGACACCTGCTGAACTCTTTTACCACCAGGCAGAGGGCAGAGTTGAAAGGTTATGACCTCTGTAGTGTGACTGAGTCCTAATTGACCTTTGTGGTTCTGTCCACACATCAGCAGGTCACCTGATTCTGGGTGGAGAAATGTTGTTGTGATACTTGAACTTGTCCACTAGAGAGCACTGTTTCACAAGTAAAAGGTCAACAATTGCAAAAAAACGTTTCAGGATTATTTCACATATCCCATCGACGTGTCCTTTCAGAGTGTTTTCATTAATATCTGTTATTTCAGCAGTGTTATAGGTTATCTTACCAGTGATGAGAGCCGAGTGTCCACCTCCTCCGGTCATGCACCGGATCTTCTCTGCCTGCAGTCCGACATCTGCGCGCCGCGGCTCGGCTTGATCTTCCGTGTGTCCCTGTCCGAGCTGCGCGTGACTGTTGGCTCCCTTGTGAAGCGAAATCTTTGCTTAGTGAGCGTTGTTTTGTGTAATTATTTCAGTTTGCTTATCTTCATTTATATTTGGACAAGTGTGAATCTCGCGTATTAAAAGATTGGACACTATCATTTCTGGCAAGCGTGTACATCCTGCACAATGTAACGTAAATAATACTTACCCACGTGTACAGTACACATTTTGACAGCTGAGCTCCTTCCATCAGATTTAGGCGCAAATTGATGACATCGCGCATGACATCATGTATACGTCACTGGTTTACCAGGTTTAGGAAATATTAGTGGGAAGAGTGGCAGTAAAATGCATAAAGATTTAAATCCCCAAGTAGGCGGGGCTTAGCAGTCAGGTTTAATTTTTTATAATATTTAAATTCTATATATTTATGATATAATTCGAATTTTGATATAAAATGACATTTTTATATTTTTATTTTAATAACCACAACCACAAATATTATATACATATACCTGTTAAGACAAATAACTCAATATTATGGCATTTGAATTATAATAATTGTAGTAATTAAAT
>NC_039292.1:4863567-4938567 GCF_003368295.1 Carassius auratus | reverse complement strand
AAATAAATATGCATAGTAGGTTTTTTTTTATTACTGCCATACCATCATAATGTATAGGCCCTGCATGTATTTATATTATAACTTGATAACTTGTCAAAATAAATTCTGTCATTTCTGCTCATCTTTATGAATTTAAATTCTATTTGAAGAGAAATTCAAAGTGGTCAAAAACTGCAATTAACGTCACTGCAGGGCGCCATAATTTTAAACTACAACAAACTCCAGTTGCGAACAGGTCATCCGATTAAAGGTGCTGGTTCCTCCGTCAGTTCAGAACCGCGGACAGCGACACTCATCATGACCTGCTTAACATAAGCGCCAGCAGAGGGACGCTCCACGAGCCCTGTCCCAAGGTTGCAGACGTGGGATTAGGTTCAAGAAATCACACCGATAATTATGATCAATGATATAAAAAATGTATATATAATGTATGTGAACTATATGCATCATATGCATTTGAAAAATGTTTAAATATATATATTTAATTTAATTTAATTGCTTTTGCATCCTTCAAAATATACTATGAGAGAACGACCATCAGCTTCTTCACCAGTAACTCGTTCAAAAATGCCAAAAGATCTTACATAATCTTTAATAATCTTTAAACAATAATTAGCGTGAAATAGTATTAAACAAATAAATAATAAATTGATTAATTATAATAAAATGTATAATCTTTACTTTATACTTTAAGCATTGCTATTTACTTAATATCAAGCCATTTAGAAATTATTCATTCATAATTTAATTCAATTTATTAACTACAAAATAGTAGCTTAAACTGACCCTCAAATAAGGCTTGTCGTCTACTGACCATGTTTCTTTTATCGCGCATGTGGGAGAGTAATCGTCCCTGTCCTCGTCTTCCCGACAGCAGGATTCCCGACAGCATTAGTGAACTGACCGTGGCAAGGTTCAGAGTACTGCGATTCACTGTCTCGGTTTAACATAGACGGGCTAGTGTCTGTCGACTTAAAACAATCTCATTTGGAGAGCGAGGAAGCCTATTATTAGCGCACTTTTGTTTTAATCTAACACTGGGATTAGGCTGCAATTAATCATTCTTCCACGCACATCTCTGTTAAGTGTACTTAATTTGATGCATCTTTAGATTTGGCGCGAGGAGGATTGGAACATAACGGTGTCAAGCATGGATGTGTTACGCTTAAAACTGAATGGAGAGCTTTTATGTCCACCACTGCATCTGTCAACTTCAGTTTCCTCTACATTTGACATTTGAGAAATCTCTTCTTCCTGGAAATCTGGCATCATAAACCTTATAACATCGTTTTTTTTAAAAATGTATTATTATTATTATTTTTTTTTTTTATGTGACTCCACCTGTTGAAAACTTCATAATCATAAAATGTATGCAAAATGACAGAATTTGTTAAAAAAAAAAGTGTGTCTTTTAAAATGCTGGAGAAAAAGCACTTACCTCATTGTTAAGTTGCTTCTCTTCCAATGTCAGACCAATGTTCATGGAGTCAAAAGATCTTCCTCTGCGCGGTCCCTCGCTTTTAGTTGAGTACATGCTGATGTTTCTTATTATTAAAATGAGTTTGTCAGTCTTTGAGCAGTATGTGCTACAGTTGTTGTAGTACAATGAGACTGTGCGCTTTGCTATTTATGAAGTCCTGAAGAGGGGGAGGAGGGGTGGCGAGTTAATCTTCCTCCTGACAGCAAATGGAAAATGAACAGCTTCTCACGTCATGGGGATATTATGAGGGACATACCTTTTCATATTCTCTTTGACATTCTGCACACAAAAAGATCTGTGTGTGAGGAGAGCCATGTCACTGGCAGGAGTTAGGAACAATCACGTCCACCGGACACCAAAAAGTATTTCCTGAAATCTCTCCTATCTGTCTGCACATGAAAAACTAAATATTAGTTTTGGGAAATAATTTTTAATTAACATTAAACTATTAAATAAATGTCCTAAAAATGGGAATTATAATAGTTTTAAAATATACAACAGTCAACATGCATTTTCTGAGTCACCATGATAAAATAATTAATATTTTCTGGTTTTATTTAGAAAGAACATTGTAGAGAAATTAACAATAGTAATTTTATGTACAAATAAAACTAAACAATTTGTGTCTCTTTTCATGGTGTTATGTACATTATTGTTCAACTAATTTAATTCTGTTAAGCGTTGCACTATAAATTTGATATTGTTCATTTAAACAAAAAAAAAAAACATACATAGAACACATTACAGCATTAAGTTAAAACGTCATTTGTATGTATACAAATATTTATTCAATATTAAAAAAGTAGTTTAATACAACATGACCAATATAAACATTCCATTCAAAAATGTTTTAATGAAGTCTCTTATACTCACCAAGACTGCATTTATTTGGTCAGAAATAAAGTAAAAACAAATAATATTACAAAATATTATTATAATTTAAAATAACTTTTTTTCTATTTTAATATACTTTTAAATGCTATGTATTCCTGTGATGCAAAGCTGAATTCTTCAGTGTCATTAGATCCTCCAAAAATCATTCTGATATGCTGATATGCCGCTCAAGAAACATTTCTTATTATCAATATTGATAAGTTATGCTGGTTAATATTTTTGTGGAAACAGGATTTTCAGGATTCTTTCAAGAATATTTTTATTTTGATGTTGTTGGGCTTTTTTGCAACAATGTAAATGTATTTACTTGCACTTTATTAATTTAATGCATCCTTGCCAAATAAATCACAATTGAAATGCAGTGCTGAAAAGCCAATTAAATAACTTAGCCTTCTTTCTCTTTTACTATATTGCAAGCAATTAAACAGTTACAAAGAGTTTAAATACAGCGGGGCATAGGACTGACGTTGGTTAAAGAAGCATGTGACCCCACTTATGATTATATGGGTCAAGTATATTCCAGACTTAACGTGGAGAAAGTGTTGATATCTTTGTTTTTTAAGAGGATTTACTCTGATTCCATGAATGAGTCTTAAAGGTGTGCGTCTAAAGTCAGTCCTAGCACTCCACTTAAGTAGAGTAGAGTACGGTCCACCCATCAAACTTAATGAAATCTGCTGGCCTAAAACACCTCAATCTAATGCTTCAATGGTGCCCCCCTGCACAGAGAGATCATCCTCTTGAGGGCTTTTACTGTAATTTAACCATGAACCCTAAATGCGGGACAAGGCTCACGTGATACTGAAGTGGGAAGAAGAGAAGGAAAACATCCTGAAGGCCAAGATCTCCTTAAAACCAGTTTATCTGTGTGTGGGACTGAGCACTTTTTTCTAGGAACCAGAATGACTGAGGTCTAAATTTCCCACCCTTCCTTTTGGGGTTTGGGTCACATGTCACTGACGTATCAGGTGGACTGACGGATAAGGTTCCCATGACAGGACCACACGCTTTACACAAGCCTGAGATAGAAGCAGTGGTGAGCAACTTCTGCATTTAAGGAGGCTTGGAAAACATGAATGAAGGAGCTTGATTCAAATACCGACTCTTTGTAATTCTGACTTTTCTGAATTGTACTATAAAAACTATTTATCATGTTGCCTAAAAAATGTTAATCTAAATTAACAGGATACGACAAATATTGACTGATGAAATACAGAAAATCTTTACATTTTGACATGTACAAATGTAAACATTAATGAATTCAGTATTGTAAGAAAATCAACATTGTTAGTCTAAGGGTGTGTTCAAAAAAGAAATAGCGTTGGTTTCTGCAACAAATGTGGGCAACAGGATATTACATATGTTACACAACAGGATATGATGTCATGAACTATGGCTCCTGTTTTTAATCAATTGTAAATAATAATAATCATAATAATAACAAAAATATGTCAGTAAAGAAAATAATGAAAAACAATTAAATTAAAATATTTTTGTAAACAAATCATAAATTAATTGTACTTTTTATATGTAATTAATTATACAGTATGTGTGTGTGTGTGTGTGTGTGTGTGTATGTATAAAACAAAATATATAGCATATTTCCATACAATCTATATAATATCTAAAATAAAAAATCTATATAATTTAGGATTCATTCAATTTATCAAAAGTGACAATAAAGACGTTACACAAGATTCCTAAGATTGTATTTTAAAATATACTAAAATACAACAAATAACCCCCCCCCCCATACTGTGTATATGAATATATATATTCATTATACAGTAAATATATATAAAAATTTGTAGGTGCCACACAGTGTTTACCAACATACAGCACAAGACATAACCCTTGTTAAATGGAAGACTGGAAGTCTAGTGTGACTACAGGCTAAAAATAATTATGACACAAATCATCATCTAAATCTAGGAGCTGTGATGTCTTACACGTGTCAGAGTTTGGGGAGGGTGGGCAGTGTGTAAACTGAGGAAAGCCCACCTGGCGGAAGACAAACAAACTCCTATCAACAGCACAGGCGTTTGGACGGGGTCTGTGGGGAGGAGGCCGAGGACTGCTGCTAGATCAAAGCCTGAGCTCCGGGGATCTGGAGACGACACGGACGCTGTGCTGTCATGACTGATGGGTGCTGTGTCAGAGTCCCATGAGCCTTTGAAGAGTCTGTTTGCTTTGACATTACCACACGTGATGACAATCAGAAGAGCCAGAAAAAGGAACATTAGGTAACATAAAAGGGAAACTTTGTAGCCTACTGTATACTTGCTAAATTTACACAAACCATAAAACCCTGAAAGGTGACTGAAACATAACAACCGTACTGAGAGCTCGAGTGGGTTTAAACAGGTTCGTAGCTATGTAGATGCGACCGGTAGTTTTAAAGATTGGTGCTGAATATGTTTTGTCTTGTCTTGATAGCTTGGAGTAGATTAGTTAGAAGAAGTGAATTGATGTTAGAAATTGATATTTAAACATGATGAGTCAGTCTATCTCTCTCTCTACACACACAAAGCAAGCTCAGTGTTAATTAAAGGAAGGGTTGGCTTACATTATGCAGCCTCTGGTTTCTTTGTGCTGTTTGTTCTGAAGAGGCTCTTAGCGGCAGCGAATGCTCATCGGTACATACTCATCTCATTACAGCTCCCTCACAACCACAAGACATCTAGAAACACCAAGACAACACAATTTCACGCTAACATTGACATGTTTCATAAAGAAAATAATGATTATTTTAGGATCATTACCATTATTTTTTATTTTTTTATAGATGAATTATGAACAGGAAATGTTCTAAACAGATTGTGCTGTGACCATTTTAATGTCACATTCAAGTTTGTGCTATAGGCTTCATCTTCCATGTAACAATAAAAATAAAATAAGCAAAAATTGGACTAGGTATGCATTTACAAGCAGGTTTGCCGAATGATGTCTGGCATTCCCTGAAGAGCCAGAAAATCACAATCCATTTTGTATTGACAAAACCACTGTGTGAGAGAGTGCAACTAGAGACAAGGGAAAGTGTGAGTGTGTTTATACATTTTTTGTGTTCATTTAGAATATTTTGTTTTATGATTTAGTGGCACAGAGAACATGCATATCCTAGACAGACCCCTCACTGATAACCTGGCCCAGACACACACACACACACACACACAAAAATAGCGATAAAGGGCAACTTTAGGCTTGACTGCTGCAGTAATATATAAAAATAGCTTCCTGTCTAATTCTGTTCTCACAGATCTAGCATGAACTGGATGCACGGCATCTGCTGTATGCGAAAATCTGCTTTGCATTATAAATGAGTTCAGCAGGGATGAACAATAGCATGAGTTTGAATTGTGAAACTTTTTACTGGAAGTGAGTCACTTAATTTCACACTATATACATATAAAAGTGTATACAAAAGCAAAGTGTTTTTTCATGTACACTGACTCATCATGTGTCATTCTTGGTCATTTTAGGAGCTTCATCTCCGACAGAACAAACACAAAACATATGCTATCAGTGGATCAGCAGAACCCCACTGCTATACATGCAGATTCACTAGGAATCAGTCATTTAAATAGTTGTCAGGTTCGGGCTGAGAAATCACTACATTCTGATATTTCAAAGCCAGGGAGGGTTGCAAGTTCACTGGACCCTGTTTCCATTAATGCAGATGGACTGTCATTACTGATAGGCATCAAAATGTTCCTGAAGGCTTCCTAACACTTCCTTCTTTACACATATATCACGTCAGGTACTAGATAAACAAGTTTAAAAGCAAACAGAAAGAAAGAAAGAAAGAAAGAAAGAAAGAAGAATGTTAAATCAATTGTTTACTTAAATATTATGTCACTATTTACTCACTCTCATGTTATTCCATACCAGTTATTTCTGTGTGGAACACTGTTTTTATTTTCTATGCAAAAAAAATAATAATGCATATCTTAGGACTGATTAAGATTATTTTCACTGTGATAAATTCATTTCTTAATTTCTTCACTTTTTCTATCTCTCTCTCTCTCTCTACATATCTATAAAGAGAAATATATAAATATATATTATTTATATATAGTAAATTAACACACACACACACATACTGTATATATATGTATGTATGTGTATATATATATATATATATATATATATATATATATATATATATATATATATATACAGTATGTGTGTGTGTGTGTTAATTTACTATATATATATATATATATATATATATATACATACACACACACAACAGTATTTATAATTAATATAGAAGTAGTTATTTTGTAATATGTATTATGTATTATATAGCTGGACTGCATCTACATATATAAAAAAATATGAAAAATATAAAGTGGTCCTTTATAATAATAATAATAATAAATGTATATTATAATAATATTATATTAGAAATGTAATTTTAAAAACATATGAAAAGCTGAAAAAAAATCTGTTTTTAATATGTTTTTAAAATCTATATTTACCTATGACAGGTATGTTAAATTTAGGGTAATTTTGAACACATATAAAGGCTTATAAAGGCTTGGAATATAGTATTTATTATACAATTATGATACTTTTCAGTCCTTTTTGGAGTTTGACAGCTGTGGGCACTATAAACTGTCCTTGTATTGAAAGAAAGGAAAACATTATAGGGTGAGTAAATAATGACAGAATTCATCTTTAAACAGTTAGTACACACCATCAAGTATGAGATGGCATCAGAGTTATTCTGGGATCTCCAGCATGAACCAAAAGAAAGTTTCATTGTGTGCATGTTGACAGGAGAGATAAACAGCAGCTGAAGGAGACTGTGATGAGAGGCAGCTCCACGGCCCTTAATGAGCTCCAGCGCACAAGCAGCTGGACGAACGAGTGAAAAAAAGGACGTACGTGCCAGAGAGCACAATGCAGACGTGTGGTTGCATGTGTCACGTGCCTGCTGACTACTCCAAAGACCTCATTCATGTTTAATGACATGCATTGTTGAGTTCCTACCTGATCCAGTTGTCTATTCATCAAATGGAATTTCTGAGGTAATCAATCGTAAATAATAACCACTGACTTTATACGAACCATAATGAGGTGACTACCACTAAATAATGACAAAGTTTGTGGATGTTTTTTGGGATCATTTAGGCCACACTTTAACCCCAAATAAAACAGTGGCATCTGATTTTACCCAGGGTAAATGTTACCCAGGGAGCTAATTTTAACAACCAAATTAATTGGTTTGTGAAAAGAGGGAGTTAAGTGGAGAGTGGAGAACCGGGGTTAAAAAATAAGATGTATTCCTGGAAAGGTATATTCAGATGTACATTTTGATGAAAGATTAGAAAGAGAAAAAAGGTTTCATTGGAATAATGTGAACCAATGAATCAATCACAACAACTAGACCAGTAGCATGTATTAAGAAAGTGTGAATAATGTCAATTCTGACTGTAAAAACGCCAAAAAGTAAAAAAAAAAACATTCATCTTATGTTCACAAAGGTGCATTTATTTGAACAAAAATACAGCATAAACACTTATTATTATCATCAATGTTGAAAACAGTTGTGCTGCATTATATATGCATTTTTTCAGGATTTGATCGATAGAAAGTTTTAAAAAATTGTGTAATATTCTGAATGTCTTTACTGTCACTTTTGATCAATTTAAGGTGTCAATTTACTTGCTCGTGCATTTCTGCTGTATGCCTTTATAAATAATAAAATAAATAAGATGGCTCAGTTACTAAATGTCAAAGGTTTGGCGTTTGTGTGCATTTCAACCCAAATGTATGAGTTTTACTGGCTGTTGTACACATCTAACATAGTAGACTAGAAAGTGGGCGAAGTGCATTTTAGGTCATGGTGCATGTTCTGGGCATCAGTTGGATGATGATTGATTGACAGCTGCTAATCATCAATGTTGATGCTTTCACTTCTACATGAACAGCGATTCCTCCATCTCAACCAGTCTTCTGTCATCTCGTATCAGTTCATCGTTCTCTCAAACACTCAGTGGTCTGGATCTAACAAACTCAAGTGCTTCCTCGGCTTGAGGTGAGACTGTCAGATCTTCCTCAGGTAGAGCTAAAAAAAGACACGTCAATCAAAGGTCCTTGTAAACCTGAGCATATGGCCTTTTCGGGCCAACCAAGATTCCCTCAAAAACAAAAAGCCAGCGGCTTAAAATCACGCAAACGTGGTTAAAATTAGCCCCTATCTGCTTTCCATTCAGGCCAGGTTGAGATCCCAGCTGAGTGTCTGGCTGTGTCTCTCTCAGGTCCTCCTCCTACACACCACATTTCCATAAGAATGCAGCACGCTCTGCATATCAATCCCAACTCTTAATTAAAGAGCTGCTATATTCCTGCTGGCGTCACATACGCGGGAAGTGCGCAGTAGTCCCTTTCTCCCCGTTCTGTTGGCCATTTGGAAAGCAAATGAGAGAGGTGATCACAGCACAGACGTGGCACGCACGTTTGCAGGACACCTGATGGGTTTTTTAGCAGGGAACATCAGTAAACACTCCAAGTGTGTGTAAAAAAAAAAACCTTCGGCACTTGTTCGCTATCAAATGCTGAAAGTTATTTCACTTTGGGAACTTGAAAATATATAAATATAATAAAAAGAAAAAACAAGTACTCCAGGACAAATATAAAACACAACATTCTACAAAACAGGTTATGTTTACTATTTAGAAATGTCAAAGGATTCAAACACAGCTGATGATATACACAATTCTAACAAATATTTTAAGCTATAATGTTTACTGTGAAAACTTATTTCTTTTTTTTTGTCATATCTAAACAAAAGATCAACCCATTCATGACCTGTGGATGAGAGAATATGAGAAGATCTGTGATCAACCAGGGTCTGTAGGGGCAGCTAAAAAACTAAAAATACAAAAAAAGAGGAGAAGAACGTAGCGCTGTTACATGTTGAGGTACAAGAGTGTCAACCACAGACACACAGCTTCTCTCTGTCAAATAACCTTCCTTGACTATGGAGGATAACAGATCCTGAAGATTAAAGGGAAGTTTCAATAAATGAATATGTAATATATTTAACATTTGTATGTTTTAATTTAGGAATTTCGAAATTAATTGTATATTTTCATAGTGTAATATAATATAATACAACATAATTTGTTCTTAATATAGTATACTATATGATATATATTAACTTAAAAATGTATATATTGTAAAATAAAATGTATTATTTTTATACATCACATTTTTATAATATAATTTAACATAATAATACATAAAACTTGGAATTTAATATAGTTTTATTATTTATTATCGTAAACGTATAACTTTATATTTTTTTATAATATAATATAGAATATTTGTACAAAATTATACTTGTATAATATTTTTTTTTAATTTAATTTATATATTTTTAAATATATTTTTTTATTTAAATGATAAGTTAGAATTTAATAATGTATTACTGTTTTGTAGCTGCCAATTTCACCTTTTTCAGCTCTATAAGGATGGCTGAGAGGAACTCGGCTGTGGTTTCAACTAAAGCTTTGAGCTGTTCATCTTTCACTTGCTTCTCTTCTTCTTTCTGACTCTCGTCTGATTCTGGGTTTCCAGCTGTTCGGCTCTGACGGCATTCAGCATTGAACTGCAGGATGCGAATAAGACTTCTAATAATTCTGAACCTGATATGAATAAAAACACATTATGAAACCAAAACAGCAATACAACAGCAAACATTCAACAAACAAAGCAATGCATCTGACACTGGAGACGAGGTAAAAACAAGAAATCACTGCATAAAATAAAAATGTATACTATAAGGACATATTAAATTGATCAAAAATGTCAGTAAAGATGTTACAAAGATTTCTATTTCAACTAAATGCTGAATCTTGAAAACAAAGTATCACCATTTCAATACAAATATTAAGCAGCACAACTGTTTTCAACATTGATAATAATGAGGAACGTCTTGAGCATCAAATCAGTGTATTAGAATGATTTCTGAAGGATCACGTGACACTGAAGACTGGAGTTATGATATCTTAAAATTCAGCTTTGCATCATAGGAATAAATTATATTAAACAGCAATATTACAGTTTTTACTGTATTTTTGATCAAATAAATGCAGCCTTGGTGAGCATAAGTGACTGAATATCAGAGAAGGAATGCCAATGTGTAGCTAAAGTGAGAATGTTATTGCCCCTAACAAAAACGTTAAATATAAATAGATTTTCAGGGTCGGTGTGTGTGTGTGTGTCACCCAGTGCCTGCATGCCCTCTTCTACTGTAATCAGAAGCTTGAGTGAATGAAGATACACTTCCAGATCCTCTGGACTTTCTGACCTACAAAATGTGAGCCTAAATTCATTTTGTAAAACAACATTAATCAGATTCAGGTGGAACGTCATCTCTTCCTCTAGCAGCAGACAGAAGGATATGTTGGTAGTAAACAGCTCGGACAGACAGACGAGCAGAAGGTCACATCACCTTAATTAACATGTCTCACCTAAGCTGTGCGCGGCCTCAAGCAGAGAGGACACAATGTCCTGCTGTGTGTCCTTATTTGGGTCATTGTTGCTGGGTGGGGTGGACACCCAACTCTTCATCATCTCCTCATCCTCACCAAAGAGCTTATCCACCAGCTCCCCAACCTTAACCAGCGAATCCACTGCAGAGAGAGAGAGAGAGAGAGTATTTGGCGTCCCAATACTTGAGAGGCTCAAATCCGTTTTATTAATTTAAACTAGTTAAAACACATCAAATGTAAGTATTTTGAAATTCTCTTTTGTATTTTAATATAAGATGCCAATTCATTTGAAATATGTTGATGAATTTACAATTTTAAGTGAAAATATAACCTTTAATATATATTATTTATTTTACAGGAAATATTAACATAAATAAGAATGACCTAAACTTATTCATTATTCATTAAGCAATCATTTGGTCCCAAACTAACAAATTTTGTTTTTATAAAGTTCATTAAAAACTAATATAAACAATAATAATGACACAAAAACAAACAATAAATATTAACTGATATCCAGTTAATTTAAGTAATTTTTAATGTTAACCTTTTTAATAATTTAAAATATAAATTCAACAAATTATATATGATTTATATATTAAATATTAACACAAATACAAATTAATAATAAAAAGCTAATGTTGGTTATTTATTAGTAGTAGTAAATGTGTATTTAATGTTGATTTCTAAAAAGCAAAAATCACTCATGAAAAAATAAATATATGCGTAAGTTTGTGCTTTTTTTTTAAAGTACCATTAGCAACATTTTTAAATATCACTGACCATTGGTGCAGCTGCTCATGCTGAAACACAGACGGCTGCTGTTGAATCCTCTCTAGCCACACGGGGGCGACATCAGGCTGAGACTGGCACATGAGCAGGAGCCTGAGGAAGCCACAGTATTGCAAGTCAAACAACCACATACAGTAGAATGCAGCATATATTGCGAAGTTTTCTTCAAATTTTGTAACAGGGCTTTATCAGCACTGACCTGCAAGTTTCCGCAGGTGGATCACCGTCCCCGAGCAGCAGAAGCAACACAGCGCTGAGATCCAGAGACCAAGTCGGACATGATTTCATTTAACAGAATTAGCAGGATAGTATTTACAAAACTAGTTCAATTATTCTGAGGTGAACAGAAAGGGAGAAAGATGCTATTTGTGTCTCTCTTACCATAGGTCAGAGTTCTGACTGAGAGATACACATGCATCATATTACCCAGAATTCCAACGCAGATTTCCTGTAACACAAGCTATGAGTAATTATAAGATGATATAAGCATTATGTAAAGCAGTTACGTTGGTGAAATAACTTAGTGTGAGCCGTGGAGTACGTGACTTTGCGGTTAAACCCAGCAAGATACCTGGAGCTTTAAACTCTTGAAGAAATACAGCCACATCCTGAAGTTTGCCTCATACATATGTCCCATACTTTACACAAGTCCTCCTCCAGGTCCTCTGTCAGTTCCACTGAAGAATCATTTAGCCCACTTCCTTGATCTGTCACCGTCTAGAAGGTGATTTAACTATATATTAGGAAATAAATGAAGGAATTGCACAACTTCGAGACAGTTACTGATGATAGACAGAGATTAATTTATATGTTTTATTTTTACTTTAGAATAATATTTATACAATTATGATAAGAATTATAAAGAAAATTGCAATTAAAAAGGGTCAAATTATATTGAAATGTGATTTAAAAAAAGAAAACTTTAAAACATACCAATATTTTTAATTAAAACATCTGACCTGTACTTATTAAAATATATAAAAGAGAAGTGATAACACTAAAGAACAGAAGAGTCAGTGTTTGCTGTACACCGTCTCCCCTCGGTCTTATCTTCCTCTGGTGGAGGTGATGGGGTGCGGTCCATCTCTGGCGGTCCATCTCTGTGGAGGGTCCACAACTGTCTGCATCCACCTCCTCCTGAGAGCATCTGCCATTGTGCTCTAATGAACCCAGTATATGTGATAAAAACATGAGGGATGAGATAAAATGAATGCATGCATAAACCTCCAATACACAGCATAAAACACATGCATGCATGCAAAAAATAAAAGTCAGACATAAAGTATAAATACCTGCACAAACCTCTCATGCACCCTAAATACAAAACATGCATGACCACATGTTTGCATTTAACTTCTCATTCATTCTCACTCATTCATGCAGGCATTCAATGTTATCCGAGAAATTCTAAAGCCTGATCTAAATGCATGCACGGATAAATCGAGTTCATGAAATAAATGCATGCATTTTATTATTTCTTTCTCTGTGATTAATGTGTATAACAATGAGTTGCGTTAAGACATGAGTCCACCAGGCAAGTGTGAAATGAAAACTAGTAGTGGTGTATGTTTAAAACTCGAAACGTTTTGCAGGTTTATTTATATAATAACTTTACTGGTTAAACAGTATTAAACAGTATATATATATATATATATATATATATATATATATATATATATATATATATATATATATATATATATATATATATATATACTGTTTAATACTGTTTAATAAATTATTATTCTTAGCATGACATTTAAAAATTGTAAAATTGTAACTGTGAATCATATCCAAGTAATGTGTACATTTGTCCTTTTGAAATGGCATAAGAAGTGCAGCGCCAGCATTTCAATACAGTAACTGTCACAACTGTTTCATAGTTTACATCAGGTAATAGTAACAGAGTGCAGTGTTATATGGACAACATGACTAAACATTTTCCTATCTTGTTTGTGAACAATGACACAAGGACATCAGGCATGTGAGAGGACTTCACCTTCGCTGTCTGGCCAAGTTCAGGATAGCCTGTGATGTTGAAGAGGATCTTCAAAAACGGGATACTGTTACATTTATATATTTATTACCATTTTTTGTAGTATTGTTTTGAATTTATCTCATCACTGTGTAAAACTGTGTAGAAGTGCGTGTGTGTTTGACTGTGTGTGTGTCGTATCTGACACACAGATCTTCTTTCAAAAAGATTGAGTTGTTTCGAGTTGAGATTAAGAGTCGTTGTTTTAGATGCGTGTTTAATAATTTATGTTGCTAAAATAACATTCTGTTCCATAAATGCATTGTCTGCTTGTTGATTTAGCTACTTTTTAGTACACTGTACATTTGCTACTGTTACAATTAAAAATGGTAGAAGGGTAAAAACATTGGTATGTTGTATGGAAAACAGCTTCAGTAAATAAAATTGGTAATGGGTGTATTACATGTGCAAATAATCATTGCATTCACAATAATCAGTCATACTGGCGGCATTTAAAATTCTGCTTAAGGCCCCATTAAGGCTTGGGTCTGCACTATGCTAGACTAGGCTAATATAGTTTTTTTACTCTTTGATATTTTATTTTGTATTTATTTATTTAATTTTATTAATTCAAATTTTTACTCTTTCATTGGAATTACTTTTTATTTTATTTTTTAAAATGTAATTATTGTTTTATTTTGTTCTGTTTTATTCTGCTGTTAATACTGTAAAACGTTTTGATGACTAATCTTTAGTTTCCGGATGAACTATTTTTCGAAAGGTCCACAGGGTCAACCGTGCTTAAAAAAATAGCTGAAGAAATACCCATAAACAGTTATGCGTGACATCGCATTTCTTACAAGTCTGATATCTTGAACAAGAAAAGGAGAATGATATGAGCGCAGCCGGATGGTGGACGGTCAGTTTGTTTTAATTTGTGAAAGCACTGGTGGCATTCAGCTTGAGACACACCTGTGTACCTGCAGAGATGCTGAACGTCAGATTATCTGCAACACACACAGGATGTTCAAACCTAACATGCAATCATGATCACACAACATTTACTGGCATATTGCTGTAAGCTTGATGGGAAATTTGATACTTTTGACACATTTATGATCATATCCTACTTGAGAAATTCATATGCAGGTCTACAAAGAAACTCAGGACACTAAAACTCTAGTTATTTGCACAAAACCATTAGTCTTCATTCCGTTCCCTATATCTGCTGCTGAATGGTTTATTAATCACTCATTGTATATTTTGCAGGATTTAGAGTTGAATGTTATTTTTTCTAATCCTCAAAAGCTGTAAATTATTAACACTCTGCTGTAAATATAATATTCATTGAATATATTTTAATAAACGTCTCATAAAACATTGCTGAGAGTGGCAGAAAAACTGCTGCTCGCACACACACACACACACACACAAACGCACACACACACACACACACAAACACACACACACATGCCATCACTGGCCTTTTGTAATAGCAGGCTGATTTTTTTTTCTGTAACATACACCACAGAAAGCTGGCAGACCCTCCCTGCAGGGTGGAGAGAGAAAGATGTGAGAAATTATATAAAAGATGGTATGAAAAAAAAATCCAACAGTTCTGGAGCTGTACCTGTAGACCTCTCTCACCATGGAGTGGAGAGCATCCACGGTCTCCGTACTGCTTCTGGCACTAACCGGCATTCAGGTTAATTCAACCATGGGTAAGAGTTCACTTTCAGTCAAAAACCTCCTACTTGAAATTGTTCTTAAGAGGTTTCATTTGTCTCGTTTATTTTATTTTATTTTATTTTATTTTATTTTATTTTATTTTATTTTATTTATTTATTTATTATACTCCAAAAGCTTTGATGATAAATATTTATATTTTTGGATGAATTAATTATTTTTCTAAAGGTTAATAATCCCATATTTGAATAAATATCCCCAAAAATGATTTTTTTTAATTATTATTATTATTCATGTTTACGCATGTTAGAATTTAAGTATGTACATCAGTTATGAAGTTAAAAAATAAATGTGAAATTAATAGTTTCAAGTTGTGAAGATCATAGTTTCGTCACCTGAACCTGATACGATCAGTTGACCATTGATGACTTGCCTTAGAAGTTACTAAATATTTCCAGTTGCAAAAAAGTGACAACGTTTATTTACTTCCCTTCATGATGACTTGAAGTTCAGCTTGTTCAATTTTGCATGAATTTGTGGATTGACCGTTTAGTACAAATGTGAAAGTGACCAAATCAACAGTTATCTGAGTATGTCATATGAATTACTGAATTGTCAGTGAGTTTACAAACAGAGAGCATAATTGTAATTAAAGTTTAATGACATATAGTTCAAATTTAAATACATTTATATAACTTCTGTAAGCATGGATTTTTTAAATAATACATTACGTTTGACATACATACATTAGTTCAGTGATCAACATTCCAAATGCCACACAAATTTTGTTTAATTGATTTTTTAATGAATTATATTTTAATTTATGACCTGTGGTAGAAGAACCAAAATTTGCCAAATGCTTTAGATTCTCTCCAACTTATCATATTTCTTTCTTTCTTTCTGTCTTTCTTCAGTCTATCCCAGTAACCATGTCAACAGCATCTGCAGCATGTGGGGAGACTTCCACTTCAAGACGTTCGATGGAGACGTGTACCAGTTCCCAGGCATGTGCGAGTATAACCTGGTGTCTGACTGCCAAAGCCTCATTCACCAGTTCTCGGTTCACGTGAAGAGAACAGAAAACAGCACTGGGCCGAAGATCAGCAGGGTGTCGATTACCATCAATGACATTGGTGTTGAGTTGACAGAGAAACAGGTCCTAGTCAACGAAGAAAAGTAAGATTCTGGGAATCCCAGCTGCTGCTTAATCCTTTTACAGATTTAAAAGGCTTTAAAATCTATTCTGGCTGGTCAATCTTTCATTTGAATCTTTTCTCTTGTTCAGAGTAAAGCTGCCGGTGCAACTCGCAGGGATTCTTGTGGAAGAGAACACAATTTACACCCGGCTCTATTCCAAAATGGGCATCACTGTCAAGTGGAATAAAAATGATGCTGTTATGGTGAGCTTGTAGTCTAATTTGGTTCATCATGAGCTCAAAATGACTTTTACAAAAGTACATATTTATCTACATGTTTTCAAATGGATTTCAGAGTTATTAAAAGATTTGCAAACCTAAAATACACTAAACTTGCTTAAGTCCTTCCACCGATCAGTAATTGAGTCAGATTCATGGATTAATTCAGTACGCTACATACAGTAAAATATGGCCTATGTTCACAGACAGGGCTTAGAAACCAGGATTAGGCCATAGTTCAATTAGGACATTTAAATAATTTTTCATAAACATGGCTTAGAAAACACATTATTGGTGTGCATCCCCTTATGAAACAAAAATATATTGCAGTATAAAAATATTTATTTTTTCCAATATATTGCAATATATTGAAAGTGGCCATCATTTGTATATTTTGCAATATATTATATAATATTTGTATCATCAATATATTATTAAATGTATTCAAATATATAAAATATTCGAAAATAAAAAGGGAAAATAATATATTACAATATATCACAATATATTTTAAGAAATATATTGGTAAATATATTTTCCTTTCGTAAGGGTCTTGAGACAAGACAAATTACTGACAAAATGTCGAGAGCGCAGTAATGTAGCATGAAAGCACATCCATAAAATGCACGAGCACAAACCTCTCCACTCACAAGACTGGATATGCACTTTTAAATATTGTTCTGTTTATTTCATTATGCAATACTTATTTAAGTGCGAACTGTAAATATGCATTTATTAAATTATTTAATTTAGTGCATTTGTATTTTCAACTTCAACTATTTTATTTAATGCATTTGTATTTTATTATTTTTGTATATAGTTCTACAATAAAAACTTATCAGCCAGGCCCAGTGATTTTGTTCTACAAATAAATCACTGAGGTCCTTCTGAAATTAGTGAGGGTGCTCTAGTCTTAATGCACATTTTAACATATTTTGTCTCATCCATTGCTCTGGTTATCACTATGTCAGTCACTGCTATTTCGAGAGTGAATCCCACGTAACTATGCGTATGTCATTCACAAAACTCTGCAAAGAGTGTGCGGCTGAAAATATATTTTGATTGGATTTTAGCCTAGAAAGCCAGCAAAGAGCACTCCTTTAATAATCAGTAAAAAACTGTTACTTTTTGTTCATCGCAATCTCTGTTATGATCAATGAATTTCTTTACACAGCGCGATCAATTTATTATTTCCATTATTTATATTATAATGAACAGATTCAACTCTATAACTCGGCACGGAGCAAAACCTGGAGTGTGTTGCAAACTTTAGGTGTGACAAAACCAGCATATACTTACTGACATGAGGATGATGAAAATGGGTTGAATTGAGTAAATTCTTTAAGTGTTTTTCTCCACTGAATATGCAAAAGTTTTCCTGTGGTAACATCTAATTTATTAGATTGTATTCAACCCAAAAATATTAACCTAATTAATCTATGCACTAGATTAGACTAGGTAGAAATAGCTCCCTAAAATAACATTTATAGGTTAGCATTTCTTAATAGTGTACCATAGATTCTACAAGGTTTTTTGTTGTTGTTGTTTTGCAGCCTCCATATTTTAAAGCAGTGCCCATTTCTTTCCATGAATTTGGTTTCATGGTTTTTCATTTTATCCTATCGTTACCCAAAACTATAATTTGAAGGTAGAATTTCATTGTTATAGTTGTGGAGCAGTATATTCTTTAGAATGGAAAAATAATCAAAATTGTAATTGGTCAATGCAGTGTCAATCAGCGTATTTTCTGTATGTCACAACCGAATACCGAGCTCACTGATGGGCAGGATAGCAAACTTTTAATAATTCAGACCTCGAAATACATGATTGACAGACCCAGTAGGCTACTTTAAAATCACGATGGAGATGGCGTTTTATGGTCATAGGTAGACAAAATGTTTAAAAACAGGTGTTTGGCTTTTATGGCATTACATTTGACGTTCATAATCTTTTGAGTTGAAGTTGAAGGAGCAGAATGTATTTATTGCACAACACGACAGTTTTTAATTGTCGATAACTAGTTTACACCACAGGAAACCAGTAGCAGACATTTCAAGGGAGTGACCAGACAGTGAATGATTGAGCATATTGTGCAATATGAAGCAACGTGGGGTTACAATAAATGCTATATAAGGCAATGGTCCGTTACAAACTGAAATGTACAGTATATCTGTCCTTATGAACATGGTTGTTTCCAATACTGAATTTCAGCCGGCAAGTAATATTCACTAGTGTATAATACTGACAAATAATAACAAATATATAATTATGGTATAATTTGGTACCATTGTATTGTTAACACCATTGTTTTCCAAGGGCAGGCACTGGCCTTTTCCCACAAGACTCAACACATATTATCTCTATTCCATATTCTAGTCTTTTGCTTGCTCTAATCACCTAACATTACTACTGACATAAAATCCAAACAGCCAAAAATATTATGGCAAATGATGTAACACTGAAGTTCTATGTGGCCCTTTGTTAGGTGGAACTCGACTCCAAATATTCCAATCGCACTTGTGGACTGTGTGGCGATTTCAATGGCGTCCCAGTTTATAACGAGTTCATTGAATCCGGTAAGACACATTTACAGCCTGATTTCTTACTTTACAATATGTAGTCATTTTTAGCCAATTGTGAACAGTATAAATGATTATTTTGAATTCGATGTATCTCCAGGAGTTTTAAGAATATCCCAGGTCAAATGTCTTATTTATTGCAGGACGGAGGCTTGGCTATGTTGAGTTTGGTAATAAGCACAGAGTTCGCAACCCAATGCATGCCTGCGAAGATCCTTTTGAAAACGCAGATGAGAAAAATGTGGTGAACAAATGTGAAAAAGTTGTAAGTTACAGAAGAAAGTTTATAATTCTCTATGTCCCAAAAGCAACTCAGAATTCTAGTTTTGTTACCTAATATGAACCTTTGAGATTCAAGATGTTTCATGTCCTTTTCACAACAGCAGACAGATTGTGCAGACCTTTTGAAGGATGAGAAATGGTCTTCCTGTCGCTGGGTTTTGAACCCAGAGCCATATATCAAGGCCTGTACAAATGATATTTGCTCACGTCAACCTAAAGATAAAGACAGCAAAACCTCTGCGATCTGTGCGTCTCTGTCTGAATATTCACGTCTGTGCTCTCACGCTGGAGGAGCTCCGCCGAACTGGAGAACGGCAGCATTCTGTGGTAAGTACTTTGATAATTCCAGTAAAAAATGATGGGATTCTTTTTCTCTTGAGCTGTTCTTTATTATTATTATTATTATTATTATTAGCAGATGTAAAGACTAAAGGCTGTGTGTCTTGTGTTTTCATGCAGCTGTGACATGTCCCTACAATATGGTACATTCTGAAAGCGGCTCCCCCTGTATGGACACATGCTCACACCAAAACACAAACTCACTATGTGAGGAACACAACACTGATGGCTGCTTCTGTCCGCCAGGTCAGCACCACTATTTTTATAATATAAACCATTATTTATTAATATAAACTACTGTTCAAAAGTCTTGGGTCATTTTATTCAACAAGGATGCATTCAATTAATCAAAAGTGACTGTCACTTTTGATTAATTGAATGCATCCTTGTTGAATAAAACAAATCAAATAATACAATTAATTTACTTTTTGATGTTACAAGATTGATATTTTTGAATAATCCTGAAAAAGAGTAAGCAGCCCAACTGTTTTCAACATCAATGATAATAAGACATTTTCTTTGAGTGCCAAATTTCTGAAGGATCATGTGACACTGAAGAAGGATGAATTGAAGAATTATATATATATATATATATATATATATATATATATATATATATATATATATATATATATATATATATATATATATTATTTTAAATTGTAATAAAGTTTTAGTGTCTTTTATGTATTTCTTTAGGATCCACATAAAGTCGATATTGATGCATTGTGTCTTCATTATAGGAACTGTGTTTGATGACATTTCAAACAAAGGCTGCATCCCATCAGAAAAGTGTAAGTGCAAGCATGACCACATCTACAGCACAGGAGAGATCATACGCAAAGATGAGGGAGAATGGTAATAAATCACAACTCGGTTATACTCATATTTCTAATATATATATATATATATGTATGGCAAATATTTTTTATATCCCAGTGCATTCTGTATTTTACTTGTATAGAAGAAAAATATTTATATACGTCAATATTACTATTAAATGCATATGCCTGACAAAATGCTAAATTATGATGCCATGGAAAAATGTTATAAATACATAAAAACATCAGAACTGTGATTTATCATGTTAAACGCTGAAGCTCATTGTTTTCAACATCTGTTTGTAATTGTATGGTGTAATTCAGTGTATGTGAGGAGGGAGAATGGGTCTGTACGAGTATCCCCGGTCCTGGCCTGTGCTCTTTAGAGGAAGGATCTCACTTCACCACCTTTGACGGGAAAGAATTCACTTTCAATGGAGATTGTCACTATGTGCTTTCAAAAGTGAGCATGTCTTAGTTACTAACTACACCTTATTTAATTGCTAAAACATGTTGGGATTTAAGTTTGTATCCATGTTTTAGGAATATGTGAAATTTCCTAATAAATGTCAATTTCATGTTTTTGTAGGACTGTAACCAGACCAAGTTCAGCATACTGGGGGAGATTGCTCCTTGTTATACTCGTCAAACTGATACCTGTTTAAAGTCTGTTGTGGTGCTGTTTTACAACGACATGAAAAATGTGCGTACACCTCTTAACTTCCTCAATCTTGTATATTTAGCTTTTATAGCAAACAAGTTTTTTTGACAGTATGAGTGTGTGATGAGATACATCAATCTAAGATCAAAAGACCTTTTGAAGGATGAGAAATGGTCTTCTTGTCGCTGGGTTTTGAACCGTGAGCCGTATATCAAGACCTGTACAAATTAAATTTGCTTGCATCAACCTAAAGATGTAGACACCAAAACCTCTTCGATCTCTGCTTCTTTTTTTCTATTTTAATATATTTGTAAAATGTGGTATATTCCCGTGATTGCAATGCAAGAAATGTTAGTCTTCAGTGTCAACTGACACTGTGGTCTTTCTTCTTCAGCCTCTGGTTATTAAAGCTGATGGGTCAGTACAGCACAATGCAGATATTTTACTTCCGTACATTACAGGTGAGGGAGAATAAACTCTTTACTTATTTTCTGTGTTTTAGAGCCTATGTGCTAAATATATAACTATATAACTATATATATATATATATATATGAAGTGTTTTTCAAAGTCTTTAACTCTTTTTCTCTCAGCTGACTTCACGGTTTTCATGCCGTCATCGTTTCACGTCATGCTTCAGATCACCTTTGGGCTGCAGGTTCAGATTCAGCTAGTGCCTCTCATGCAGGTGTACATCACTGTGGACCAAAGCCTCCAGGGCAAGACTTGTGGTGAGACCTCTGTCTTAAAAAGCATGATAAAACATCTGAATTATAAAGTGAATCCATCATGATCGGTGATGTGTGATTTCTGTCTTCTTGCAGGTCTTTGTGGAAATTTTAACAAAGTGCTGTCAGATGATCTGAAGACCCCTCAGGGAGTGGTGGAGGGTACGCCGGTCTCCTTCGCAAACTCCTGGAAGTCCTCGTTCAACTGCCCCGACCGTACTGAGAGAATGGACGACCCCTGTTCCTACAGCAGTGACAGCGGTGAGAGACTCTTCGACTTCTGAAGTCAGTTTGGCAAAGTCAGAGGGGGACAGTTTTCATTTTGGATTTTATTTGTTGTAAACATCTACAGAAGGGTTTAGAAGTGCACAAATTCATTTGAACCAAACCTTAACCAAAACCACATCAACAGCTGGCAGTATTCTTCTAATACTGTTGCATCAGTCAGTATTCTTACATAAAATTACTTGGTGCACGTTGTTTTTAATGCATTTTGTTGTTTAGCAGGAGTATTGCTTAAAAATACCATATTTTATGATGCTTTTAGAGAACTTTGCCCAGCACTGGTGTTCCACGATGCAGGACAAGGCAAGCCTCTTTGCCAAATGTCACACCACTGTCAATCCAGACAGCTACTACAAGGTACAGTCTGAAACATTTGCAGATTATTGAAAGATTTTCTTAACCTTTTAGAAACTAATTAACTCAGCATTCATTTTCTATTATTTGTGTTGTATTACAGCATTTATTAATAGTTGGAATTAGCTTTTATTTTCATGTTTCGATTCAGTTTTAGTTTGAGTTAAGGCAATAATGTTTTGTACTTTTGTTATATTTTATTAGAATTTAAGTAAAATCCTATTTAGCTTCAAATCTATGATAAACTGAATGCAATATATCTCAGCTTCCACAACATGCAGTGACTTTAGCCGTTTATGTGCGTTCAGAGATGCAAATACTCCAGCTGTAGCTGTGAGAAGAGTGAGGACTGTCTGTGTGCGGTGGTCTCCTCATACGTCCGGGCCTGTGCGGCTAAAGGAATATCCCTCCAAGGCTGGCGAAAAATTGTGTGCGGTAAGATGCTTGAAAACGTAGATGGATAGACGAGAGGGAAAATTTCAGTTTGCTGTCATTGCTAAAATCCTGCATTTGAAGAAAATCGTATGATTATTTGTGATTTATAAATGTTTTTCACACTAACAAAGAAATTCATATACAATTTTGTACAGTGTGACATTTTTCCTTTGCATTATTCTTTGTAAAACTGCTTTAGAACTTAATTTATTATATAAATAAATGGTCTTTACAGAGAAGTATACAAAGAATTGCCCAGCCTCGCAGAACTACTCATATCAGCTGCAGACCTGTCAGCGTACCTGTCTTTCTCTCGCCTCTGAGCGCCAAAGCTGCAGTGTTGACTTCGTGCCTGTTGATGGATGCGCATGTCCAGACGGACTCTACCAAGATGAGAATGGACTGTGTGTACCAAGCGAAAAATGTCCATGTTTCCATACCGGACAGAAAATTAATCCCGGCAAGTCGATCACCGTTAGGGACGAACACTGGTAAGTGAATTATAATATAGGTATTAGTGCACTAGTTATACAATGACTTTGTTTTTCATAGAGTTTGATCTTTGATCTTTGATCTTTGATGTCTTTGTCCAGTATTTGTATAAAAGGAAAACTCCACTGTCGTTCCTGGAAAAACCAAACTCAGGGTATGAAAAAATACTTTCACCTGCTGCTTAAGTGAAATAAGTTTGCTTTTGCTTTAATTTAACAATGATAATTTATTTTATATAATATAATATAAAATGGTCATACGAGTAGTACACCCTTATATGCAAAGCGTCTTATGAGAAGTACACCCTTATCCGCAAAACTGCTTAACGTCTGATGTAAACAGTCTTTAAATATGGTTTTTGATGTAAAAATTAAAAATATAAAAATGAATGATGAAGCATCTGCGTCTGATATCTTTGCAGTATGTTCCTCGCCGAAGGTTTTCTTCAACTGCAGCACAGCGGCCCCAGATGAATATGGGTTGGAGTGTGCAAAGACTTGTTCACAACAGAAAGTTGACTGTGTGAGTGTGTAAATTCCAACATCTCTCTTTTTCTTTACCAAAGTCTATCACTTGATTCTTCTGATGGTGTTATTAGCGTGGATACCAGCATTTTGCTTGTACGTAATGTTTTCTTCCTTTCTTTCCAGTTCTCAGTGCACTGTCAGTCTGGCTGCCAGTGTCCTTCAGGTCTGTTGGATGATGGCAGAGGACATTGTGTTAAGCCGGATAACTGCCCGTGTAAACATGATGGACAGTTTTATATACAAGGATCTACGATAACCTCAGATTGCAATAAATGGTCTGTAAAGCCGATTTTTTCATGTTTTCCATTTTAATTTAAGTATAAGACATTTTGTGTTTTAGATACTTTTTAAAATATATAATTTTATTTTCATTTATATTTCAGTTTTAGTTGTTTTTTAGTGCTAAACTGCATAAACAATAAACATTCTAAATTTTTTATTTTTTTAGTTCAGTTACTGTATGCCACTTGAAAGTTGAATTACCATAAATCCCCTAAATAATGAGAAAATACAATCTGGCCTTTAATCATCTATAGCATAATAGTGTAGAACCTCACAAGATTTGAGTCTATCTCTATATTTGCAGCACTTGCCAAGGGGGGAAATGGAAATGCACACATTATGAATGTCCAGGAATATGCACCATATATGGCAGCGGACATTACAGAACCTTTGATCAGCAAAGGTTTGGTTTCAGTGGAGGCTGCAGTTATATTGCTGCTCAGGTATGTGCGTTTGGTCAGAATCTTTATTTAAATTAAAATGACAAATAAACCCCTTCTGTCTAGAGGCAACAAGTCACATTCTCTTGTTTTGCAGAACAATTGTGGAAATAAAACTGGCAATTTTTACGTGATCACTGAGAATATGCCTTGTGGAACAACAGGAACCACATGTTCAAAGTCTGTTAAAATACTTTTGGGGGTAAGGACACAGCTGTTATATTTAGCAAAATATTCAATATTATGCTGCAATTAAGTTTTTTTTAATGAAATACTAAAGCAAGTTCTTCAGCATGCTAAGTTTATTTTATGTTATTGTTATGTGTGGTGTAAGACAATAATAGCGCATGCAAGTTTACATTTGAAAGGACAATGATGGATTTTCTCCCCATCTTCTTTAACATTTCAAAGCAATATAGACCCAATGTCAGTCACTGTGTGGTTTATCATGTTTGTGATTTTTTTTGCTTGTTTTGTTTTTAATTTTTTTACTCCTCTCTTACACAGAGGACAATGCTGCTGCTTTCTGGTGGGACAGTGAAAGCCGCTGATACTGGAAGTGGTCCAGAGATCAGGTACACTGAGAGAAACTTTGGCATGTACCTTGTCATTGATGCTAACATCGGACTGACAATTTTGTGGGACCGCAAAACCACCGTCCGCATTATTCTGCAACCTCAGCACATGGTGAGTAGAAGTCATGAATAATGATCAGAATTTTTTATGTTTTGAACTGATACTTCCAGATTATGTACAATAGTCCCTGAATTTGATCAATTGTACAACATCTGTGATCTGTTGCTTTTTCACAGGCTGATGTATGTGGCTTGTGTGGAAATTTCAATGGAGATGCAAAAGATGACTTTACCACTCAGGGAAATTTGCCAACTACAAATGCAATGGAGTTTGTGGACAGCTGGAAAGTGTTAAGTAGTTGCCCAGATGCAAAACCAGACTTCAACCCATGCGTTGAGACCCCAAATCGAGAGAACTGGGCAAAAATACAATGTAGCATCATCAAAGATATCAAGGGACCATTCAAATCCTGTCATAACAAGGTAGAGTTGCAAAGACTTTTGTGTCAATAAATGGAGTTCCCTATAGTGTGGTATACAAGAATCCCACATATTTGTTAAGGATGCAAATGCTTGTTCCCACAGGTGGATCATAACCCATATTATGATAACTGTGTGAAGGACTCATGTGCGTGTGACACAGGTGGAGACTGTGAGTGTTTCTGTACAGCTGTGGCAGCTTATGCTCAAGCCTGCAATGAGGCAGACGTTTGTGTGAACTGGAGAACACCTGAGATCTGCCGTAAGCATCTTCATTTCTCTGTAATCTTTAAATGTGATTTTCATGCAGATTCGGAATCTTCAGGTACTTTTTTCACGAAAGAAAAAGAAAGATAATGTGAATGAATTAATTGTCTGATCATTGCTTGAAGTGATTTCTATCTTTCAGCAAAGTACTACAGATTTATTGTAATACATTTAGCTCAACTGTACATGTTCATACTGATATCAATTATCTCCTTTTAGCTGTGTACTGTGACTACTACAATACTGGAACAGACGACTGCACATGGCATTACAGTCCTTGTCATACATCTTGCTACAAAACCTGTCTCAACCCTAATGCTACCTGCGACAACAATTTACCCAACCTTGAAGGTGAGCTGTCAGCTTGAGCACCTGCCCCTTTTCCCCTTGATGCCCAAAATGTATAGGTTTGTCAAGGTACTTTTTAATTTTTGTGAAGGCTTTTGTGAAGGCCTGCCCAATCTAACTATTAGTAAAATCAATGAATAATAATTTATCCATAAATTGAATGATCAATATGATGACCTTTCTCCTGATGATCTAATCTGGACGATCAATCACGGTCAGACACTTTTAGTAAATTAGCCACTGCTACCAGACACCTTCAATAACATCCGCGGCTGCCGTTAAATGGGGTTGCCAGGGGAGCAGTCTGTGTGTATATTTTTATTATTAAATTATTATTATAATCACAAGAACGATGTGAAGAGGGCATGCACATCTGTTGTTTATATTGCTGTGTGTTGCCTGTGGAAGTAACGTTAGCTGTTGCAAGCGGCTATAATATTTTTTTTCTAATGAAAAATGTATGATTGATTTATAAAGGCTACTAAGAACACCTTTTTCCCATTTTTATCACAGAATAAGGCAGAAAGTACCCTACCGTTCTAAAGTTAGGGATTAGATCGATTTTTTATGTTTTTAAAAAGTGTTTCTTATGCTCATCAAGGCTCCATTTATTTGATCAAAAATACAGGGGAAAATTTTATATTTTGTGAAATATTATTTTGATTTACATCAAAATCAAATTTATTCCTGTGATGCAAAGCTGAATTTTCAGCATCATCACTCCAGTCTTCAGTGTCACACGATCCTTCAGGTCTTGGTCAGGCGTTGACCCCCAATCTCCTCAGGACTGCACTCCTGGTTACCCCTCGTCGCCCCCTCCCCCCAGCTCCACCTTGTTCCTCAGTCGCTCAGGCTCTGCCATGGATCTACGGATCTCTGCCTCCGTTATGGTTGCCGGAGCTCTCAGCTCCATCCTGGCCCCCCGGATCTTTGGCATCCCTCTGGCTCCTTGGCTCCTCCGCTACCTGCTCCGCAGCCATCGGCTCCCTGGAGTAGGCGGTCATCCCTCCAGTAACTGCATTTAGTGTTGATGCAGCCATGTCAGGGAGATCCCGTGTGTTTTTAGGTGAAAGCAAAAGCACTTTATTTGGCCTTCCAAAAGAAGATGCATTTAGAAATCTTTAAGATTAATTACAGCAGAACGGCAACAGATTTTTATAGACGACCGTTTCGTGAACCTAAGAGAAGAGGTAATTCTGACGACAATCTGTTCCCCTTTCGGGCTTGAGCTGATCATAAAACTAAGGACATTAACTGACATTACCTTAATTTTGAAAGATGAAGCTCATGATTATGGAAAGGGTTGTTAAATTTCTGTACCACTAAATACACTAAATTATGATCCTCAAAAAAGCATCATATGACCCCTTTAAAATCAGTAACCATTTAGATAGGGATTTAAAACTATTTCCCTGAAGTTATTTTGTATTTTTGTAACCAAAAAGCTGAATTTATTTATTTATTATTATTTTTTGTTTGTGGTTTTTATTTATCAGAAATAAAAAGCTTTGTGAATGTAGTATTTTTGTAAAAAAAAAAAAAAATCAATACATTTTTAGATTTCAGGATTTTGTTTTTTATACCAAACTTTGTTTAAGTATGGGAGTAGTAATTGGACAGATTTTCATAATAATATCTAATATTTCATAAGAATATTGACATAGAATTAGTTTTCCTATACTGAAAAAAATATATATTTACTTAATTTTTATTTTGCATGATTTTAAGTAAAATGTAAGTATTGAAATCTACTTAACTGAGTTATTAAGAACTGAGTAAATTTAACATGGCCAGTTAGAGTTTGATGAGTAATATTTATCTAGTTATTCTGTTAAATATGCAATCTTCAAGATCATTACCCACAGTTACAGTTTATATAATTTACTCAAACAAGGTAGCACTGGAAAACAACAATGCTATTTAAGCAAGTAGACATTTTGTTTATCCTTCAAAAATAATATGTCCACTTTATATAATTATTACCCAAAAGAACACAGAGACCTCAATACTTGGTACACCATACACAATGATGCTAACCCCTCAGACCTCAGATGATGCTAACCCTGAATCAACAAACAGAACTAACAAATGTTGCTAAAGTGTGACTGCATCATGTAATAATTGCTGTTAATAATAATGTTCATCGTCTGGCTCACTATGTCTTGTTTTAATTTTTCATAAAAATTCTGTCATATGCACATAAATTGAATCACCACGTATAAGCTACTACTAAATATTGAAGAAACATAATTTTCTGTAAAGTTGCTTTGTAATTATTTGTATCGTAAAAAGTGTAAAAAAAAACAAACAAAAAAACAACTATGACGGTAACAATCAATCGATAGTGTTTGAGTATAAGTGGGTCATTTTGAGTAGATCACAAAACAGTAAGTTACTAAACCTAATGACAAAATCAACCATAAAACAGTTTTGTGTAAACACTAAATGCATAATAAACATGCTTTTAGTCCTGGTGTCCTCTACAGTGGACATGTATGAAATTATGTCCTGTTTCACAACAGGAAGTCATATTTTGATCCGAAGCCCCATAACATGTTCCTGTGACTTTGATTTATGACAATTTGAAAATTAATCAGATTTAAATTACAATTACTAAATATAATCATATTTCTATGAGGATGTAACATTTTATCACTAAATTAATGTCAGCCATTTATAAAACCAAAGAGAGGGAGTGGCCATTGTGAACCATCCAATCTTTTGATATCTCTAGAAAGCCCTGAATGTGCTCTGTACAGGACATCCAGACTTAAAACTGGGACATTTAATCCTCAGAGAAATTCACTAAAATATAATGTCCACTACAGAGGCACGTTCTAACACGCCCCCATATATCTACGTCAGTATGTGGGAAGATTTGCATAATGCCAACCATGTTCATGCAAAGAAACAAGGCGCACCTTTTTTCTCATTGTAGTGTTGTTGTTGCTACCGTCATGTTGTGTAGATTCGATTAGATTAGATTCAACTGTATTGTCATTATGCAGAGTACAAGTACAGAGCTAATGAAATACAGTTGGCATCTAACCAGAAGTGCAAGAATATAGTGTTTTATATACATAAAAGTGCAAAGTAAGTGAAGCTGTGATTTACAGAATGTACAATACAGTGGAGTTTCTACAGTATATACAGTATTGAGCAGAGTATATATAGAATATAAATAGGAATTCAATTGAGGGATTGTATGTACATTATGAACAGAGCAATGTAGGATTATATATACACATTATGAACAGCAGCTACGTGAGAACAGTGGTAATAAATACAGTTGGATGAGTGTGCAAAAGTATTGTTAAACAATGTATTCTATGCAAAATAACAGCGGTGCAATTATATTTTTATAGGAATAGTTTACTGTGCTTTGCACAGTAACAACTTAACAGTCACAACTCAACAGTAACAGTGTGCAGTCTGTGCAAAATATGAGTAGTGCAAATACATGTATGTAAAGTACTGTGACCAGTGCAGTAAAAGAGCAGGTGCAGGTTAGATTGGTGGTGTGGAGTTCAGAAGTGTTACAGCCTCGGGGAAGAATTAAATTTTAAATTAAATTTATGCATTTAGCAGACGCTTTTTTCCAAAGCGACTTACAATGCATTCAAGCTATCAATTTTAACCTATCATGTGTTCCCGGGGAAACAAACCCCCAACCTTGCGCTTGATCATCACAGTCATCACAGTCATTTTATTATTAATAAGAAAATATCTATGTGCAACTTTATTAATTTATTTGTATACTCATTTTTGCAGGATGTTATCCAAAATGTCCAGAGGATAAGCCTATTTTTGATGAGAAAAATCAGATCTGTGTGGCGGAATGTATACCAACAACAACACCAAAACCTAGCACATCATTTTTCCCTACAACAACAACTACAACAAAGCCTACTACAACAACACCAAAACCTAGCACATCATCTTTCCCTACGCCAACAACTACAACAAAGCCTACTACAACAACACCAAAACATACCACACCATCTTCTCCTACACCGACAACTACAACAAAGCCTCCTACAACAACACCAAAACCTAGCACATCATCTTTCCCTACACCAACAACTATCACATTTACATCAACATCAACTAAGTCTACGACATCCTGTATTATATGTGGGTGGTCTGACTGGTTTAATGTATATAATCCTGATTTAGAAGGAGGGAATGACTTGGAGACTTATAAAAACATTGCAGAACGTGGAAAAGAAATCTGTAAAGAGCCAACAGGTGTCGAATGTAGGTCTGTAAAAAACTATAATATGAGCTTTGAAGATTTTATTAATAAGTCAAAACAAGTTGCCCAGTGCAATGTTTCATATGGATTGGAGTGTAAGAAAGATCAACAGAAAGACCGCCCTTTTAAATGCTTTGATTATGAAATACGTGTCTACTGCTGTATTCCTTGCTCACCTACCTCTACACCGACAGCTACCACAAAGTCTACTACAACAACACCAAAACCTACTACACCATCTTCCCCTACACCGACAGCTACCACAAAGTCTTCTACAACAACACCAAAACATACCACACCATCTTCTCCTACACCGACAACTACAACAAAGTCTACAACACCACCAAAACCTACCACACCATCTTCCCCTACACCAACAACTACAACAAAGTCTATCATAACAATAATAGAACCTTCCCCACCATCTACCCCTACAACAACAACAACTACCACAAAGTCTACTACAAAACCAATTCATACCACACCATCTACCCCTACACCAACAGCTACCACAAAGACTACTACAACACCAAAACATACCACACCATCTTCCCCTACACCGACAACTACAACAATGTCGACTACAACAACAGAAAAACCTACTACACCATCTACCCACACAGCAACACCAAAACCTACCATACTACCTTCCCCTACACCAACAACGACAACAAAGTCTACTACAACACCAAAAGCTACTACACCATCTACCCCTACATCGACAGCTACCACAGAGTCTATTGCAACAACATCAAAATATACTACATCATCTTCCCCTACACCGACTGCCACCACAAAGTCTACTACTACAACACCAAAACATACCACACCCTCTTCCCCCACACCAACAGTTACTACAAAGTCTACTTCAACAACCATACCATCTTCTGCTGCACAGACCACAAAGTCTATTATAACACCGACAGCTACCACACCATCTACCCCTACATCAACAATTACAACAAAGTCTACAACAACAACATCAAGACCTACCACACCATCTACAAGTACATCAACAGCTACCACAAAGTCTACTACAACACTGATTCCTACCACACCATCTACCCCTACACCGACAGCTACCACAAAGTCTACTACAGGAACACCCAAACCTACTACACAATCTTCCCCTACACCAACAGCTACCACGAAGTCTACAACTACAACACCTCCAACACCAAAATATACTACACCAACTTCCCCTACACCAACAACTACAACAAAATCTACTACAACACCAAAACTTACCACACCATCTAGCCCTACACCAACAGCTACTACAAAGACTACTTCAACAACCATACCATCTTCTGCTGCACAGACCACAAAGTCTATTACAACACAGACAGCTACCACACCATCTACCCCAACATCAACAATTACAACAAAGTCTACTACAACAACAACACCAAAACCTACCACACCATCTACCCCTACATCGACAGCTACCACGAAGTCTATTACAACAACACCAAAACTTACCACACCAACTTCCCCTACACCGACAACTACAACAAAATCTACAACACCAAAACTTACCACACCATCTAGCCCTACACCGACAGCTACCACAAAGTCTACTACAACACCAAAACATACGACACCAACTTCCCCTACACCGACAACTACAACAAAATCTACTACAACACCAAAACTTACCACACCATCTACCCCTACACAGACAGCTACCACAAAGTCTACTACAAAAACTATTACAACATCCTCCTCTACTACATTTTCTCTTATTACTGGAACAACAAAATATGTTTCACAAATTGTAATCACAAGCCCTACACCAACAGCTACCACAACGTCTACTACAACACAAAAACCTACAATACTACCTTCCCCTACACCGACAACAAAGTCTACAACAACACTAAAAGCTACCACACCATCTTCTCCTACACCGACAACTACAACAAAGAATCCTACAACAAAACCTAGCACATCATCTTTCCCTACACCAACAACTATCACATTTACATCAACATCAACTAAGTCTACGACATCCTGTATTATATGTGGGTGGTCTGACTGGTTTAATGTATATAATCCTGATTTAGAAGGAGGGAATGACTTGGAGACTTATAAAAACATTGCAGAACGTGGAAAAGAAATCTGTAAAGAGCCAATAGGTGTCGAATGTAGGTCTGTAAAAAACTATAATATGAGCTTTGAAGATTTTATTAATAAGTCAAAACAAGTTGCCCAGTGCAATGTTTCATATGGATTGGAGTGTAAGAAAGATCAACAGAAAGACCGCCCTTTTAAATGCTTTGATTATGAAATACGTGTCTACTGCTGTATTCCTTGCTCACCTACCACTACACCGACAGCTACCACAAAGTCTACTACAACAACACCAAAACCTACTACACCATCTTCCCCTACACCGACAGCTACCACAAAGTCTTCTACAACAACACCAAAACATACCACACCATCTTCTCCTACACCGACAACTACAACAAAGACTACTACAACACCAAAACATACAACACCATCTTCCCCTACACCGACAACTACAACAAAGTCTACTACAACACCAAAAGCTACTACACCATCTACCCCTACATCGACAGCTACCACAGAGTCTATTGCAACAACATCAAAATATACTACATCATCTTCCCCTACACCGACTGCCACCACAAAGTCTACTACTACAACACCAAAACATACCACACCCTCTTCCCCCACACCAACAGTTACTACAAAGTCTACTTCAACAACCATACCATCTTCTGCTGCACAGACCACAAAGTCTATTATAACACCGACAGCTACCACACCATCTACCCCTACATCAACAATTACAACAAAGTCTACAACAACAACATCAAGACCTACCACACCATCTACAAGTACATCAACAGCTACCACAAAGTCTACTACAACACTGATTCCTACCACACCATCTACCCCTACACCAACAACTACAACAAAATCTACTACAACAGCAAAACTTACCACACCATCTAGCCCTACACCAACAGCTACTACAAAGACTACTTCAACAACCATACCATCTTCTGCTGCACAGACCACAAAGTCTATTACAACACAGACAGCTACCACACCATCTACCCCAACATCAACAATTACAACAAAGTCTACTACAACAACAACACCAAAACCTACCACACCATCTACCCCTACATCGACAGCTACCACAAAGTCTATTACAACAACACCAAAACTTACCACACCAACTTCCCCTACACCGACAACTACAACAAAATCTACAACACCAAAACTTACCACACCATCTAGCCCTACACCGACAGCTACCACAAAGTCTACTACAACACCAAAACATACGACACCAACTTCCCCTACACCGACAACTACAACAAAATCTACTACAACACCAAAACTTACCACACCATCTACCCCTACACCGACAGCTACCACAAAGTCTACTACAGGAACACCCAAACCTACTACACAATCTTCCCCTACACCAACAGCTACCACGAAGTCTACAACTACAACACCTCCAACACCAAAATATACCACACCAACTTCCCCTACACCGACAACTACAACAAAATCTACTACAACACCAAAACTTACCACACCATCTAGCCCTACACCAACAGCTACTACAAAGTCTACTTCAACAACCATACCATCTTCTGCTGCACAGACCACAAAGTCTATTACAACACAGACAGCTACCACACCATCTACCCCAACATCAACAATTACAACAAAGTCTACTACAACAACAACACCAAAACCTACCACACCATCTACCCCTACATCGACAGCTACCACGAAGTCTATTACAACAACACCAAAACTTACCACACCAACTTCCCCTACACCGACAACTACAACAAAATCTACAACACCAAAACTTACCACACCATCTAGCCCTACACCGACAGCTACCACAAAGTCTACTACAACACCAAAACATACGAAACCAACTTCCCCTACACCGACAACTACAACAAAATCTACTACAACACCAAAACTTACCACACCATCTACCCCTACACCGACAGCTACCACAAAGTCTACTACAGGAACACCCAAACCTACTACACAATCTTCCCCTACACCAACAGCTACCACGAAGTCTACAACTACAACACTTCCAACACCAAAATATACCACACCAACTTCCCCTACACCGACAACTACAACAAAGTCTACTACAACACCAAAAGCTACTACACCATCTACCCCTACATCGACAGCTACCACAGAGTCTATTGCAACAACATCAAAATATACTACATCATCTTCCCCTACACCGACTGCCACCACAAAGTCTACTACTACAACACCAAAACATACCACACCCTCTTCCCCCACACCAACAGTTACTACAAAGTCTACTTCAACAACCATACCATCTTCTGCTGCACAGACCACAAAGTCTATTATAACACCGACAGCTACCACACCATCTACCCCTACATCAACAATTACAACAAAGTCTACAACAACAACATCAAGACCTACCACACCATCTACAAGTACATCAACAGCTACCACAAAGTCTACTACAACACTGATTCCTACCACACCATCTACCCCTACACCAACAACTACAACAAAATCTACTACAACAGCAAAACTTACCACACCATCTAGCCCTACACCAACAGCTACTACAAAGACTACTTCAACAACCATACCATCTTCTGCTGCACAGACCACAAAGTCTATTACAACACAGACAGCTACCACACCATCTACCCCAACATCAACAATTACAACAAAGTCTACTACAACAACAACACCAAAACCTACCACACCATCTACCCCTACATCGACAGCTACCACAAAGTCTATTACAACAACACCAAAACTTACCACACCAACTTCCCCTACACCGACAACTACAACAAAATCTACAACACCAAAACTTACCACACCATCTACCCCTACACCGACAGCTACCACAAAGTCTACTACAGGAACACCCAAACCTACTACACAATCTTCCCCTACACCAACAGCTACCACGAAGTCTACAACTACAACACCTCCAACACCAAAATATACCACACCATCTTCCCCTACACCGACAACTACAACAAAATCTACAACACCAAAACTTACCACACCATCTAGCCCTACACCGACAGCTACCACAAAGTCTACTACAACACCAAAACATACGACACCAACTTCCCCTACACCGACAACTACAACAAAATCTACTACAACACCAAAACTTACCACACCATCTACCCCTACACAGACAGCTACCACAAAGTCTACTACAAAAACATCACAAACTAATACAACATCATCCTCTACTAAATTTTCTCTTATTACTGGAACAACAGAATATTTTTCACAAATTGTAATCACAACAACACCGAAACCTTCCGAAACCCCAAAATCTACTACATCATCTTCCCCTACATCGACAGCTACCACAAAGTCTACTTCAACAACACAAAAACCTACCACACCATCTACCCCCACACCAACAGTTTCCACGAAGTCTACTACAACAACACCAAATCCTACCACATCATCTAGCCCTACACCAACAGCTACCACAACGTCTACTACAACACAAAAACCTACAATACTACCTTCCCCTACACCGACAACAAAGTCTACTACAACAACACTAAAAGCTACCACACCATCTTCCCCTACATCGACAAGTACAACAAAGTCTATTACAACATCAAAACCTACCACACCATCTTCCCCCACAACGACAGCCACCACAAGGTCTACAACAACAACAACACCAAAGCCTACAACACCATCTACCCCTACACTGACAGCTACCACAAAGTCTACTACAACAACATCAAAACCTACAGTACAATCTTCCCCTACACCTACAAGTACAATAAAGTCTACTATAACAACAGCAAAACCTACCACACCATCTACCCCGACAACAACACCAGGACATACCACATCAACTAGATCTATATCGACAACTACAGCAACTCCACCAGACTGTCCAGAATGGGCCAAAAATGTAATATACCAATTTAATATACCTTCTTTAAATTTTTGTTTCAAGGGGTCATGCAATTCAGTTTCAGATTTGTATAGTTTCATGACGTAAGATTTTTTATTTATACACAAAATTGGTCCAATATTTGTAAAAATCATAATTTCTATCCTAATTTTCACTCTTCTTGAAAACCACTTAATATTAAGGGGCAGAAACTGATGTAAATACCCACTGCTGTGATTGACACAATGTATTGCACCATATCCATGCCCTGCATTAATGTATTTTGATACTCAAGATGGGAAGTGCTGTGGTAGAGACATACAGTATATGTATAAGCTAGAGTCAGGTCCCAAGGCACTATTAGTATTGTACTATTGTAATATACACAATAATGATTATTACTTATAACAAAGTAATAGACCGTTTGAGTTCTGAAACTTGCAGTATGTTTTTATATTATATACATCTCAGTAATCTCTTAAATTTGTTGATATCAAGAACACTTTGATTCTCTATTTCATGACCCCTTCAAGTATATGTAATGTATTTTTTTTTCTACATGAGAAATGTATCCATGGTGCCATTTAAATAATCAAAGTAAATAACATAACAATTCATTGCAATTTTACATGTGTTAGCCTCTTATTCTTGTACTTTTTTTTATCATCACCAGACCAATGAGACCTTCTACTTGTGTAAATGCATGATGGCTAGGTGCATAAAAGACAACAACATCGAAGTTATCCCATTTCAATGCCCTCCACTGCAGAACATCACCTGTGAAAATGGCAAAAAACCAGTGCTTGTCGAGGATGAGTACGGCTGCTGCAAATATTATGCATGTGACTGTGAGTAAATTGGTCTTCACAATAATTTTATTTGATTCTGTAATCACTGAAAGGAATAGCAATAATGTAAATATTTTATTTTATATTTAAAAATTCGCAGACATGCAAATGGTTGCTTTTTTTTCATCACCACGACAATCATATACGTGTCCGAGTTGAACACACTTCTTGTGTATTCTGCTTGTAGCAAATTAAAATATCATGTGTCTGAAGCTGTGATTAAATATTGAGCAATAGTGCATATTATATATTTATTGTTTTAAATGCTGCTTACTTATTCATAAAAACCCAAGTAGTGGACACAGACAGTACGCAGTTAATTGTTTGGTTGATATAATCCTTAGGTGTGTAAATGTATAATTTCCTTTTTTTCATTTTTTAAAATAGATCTTTTATATATATATATATATATATATATATATATATATATATATATATATAATAAATGAATTTGTAGTTAAAATAAACTAAAATAAGCACAGCTCTCTAAAGCTGGTGATGTAGATTATGCAGAGCGAGCAGTCTGGGAAGTGTGTAAAGCACGCCAGATCTAAAAAATCCCTGATATGGTCCTCCAGCAAAAGTTTCCTGTTGCTCCAGGCAAAAGAGCTGAATGGCAGGCTGGTCCATTCCAGGACAGGGGAGGAAAAAAAAAACGAGACAAAAAAGAAAAAGGAAAAACACTGCTAAACTACTCACTTTTGACTGTCCACTATCCCTTATGGTCTGGTGTGCAAAACAAAGTGTATTTCAATCAAGAGAGTTCTTTTAATAGTCCATTGGAGAGAAAGGGCACAACCAAATGCGGACAATAGCAGACATGTCTGCATTTGTGATCGGAGAAATGACAAACAACATCAACATCATCAGTGGCAAATTCTTTAAATATGTAAATTTATTTGCAGGCTGTGAGTCAGAAACGTCAGGCTGTTCTTCCACAGTTGGAATTGTCCCACTTTATTAAAAAAAAGTGAAAAATGTTATGTACGGGTAAAAAATGAAACAGTTATGATAGAAACAGACACTGGCATTGTAGGTTACTCTTCCAGGAAACACTCCTCTTTCTCCATTAAAAAAATGCACTGCACACATCTAAATATTTGGGATGAACTGTTCTGGGACAGTGTTGTAAATATAACTTAACCACTGATTTCTAGTTATGTCCTCTTTTGGAAGGCCAGCGTCCCCATAGCCCCTTTCACACTGCGATTCTGGAATAAACACAGGTAATGTGTTGCAGCAATTGTGGTTGCTAGATTTTGCTGAATCCGTGTGTGCATTCACACACAACCCATAAAGGTCCCGTAATGACATGTGACATCAGGATGTGATGTGTAATGTACTTCACGAGTTCACCCTTACATCTAATCTGAAGGCAAATAGTAGGCATATTTTGGCGTGCTGTCCTGGGGGAGGGGTCCGGGCCCGGAGCATAGCCCGAACCCAAATAACTCCCCCATCCCAATTTGGGATAAATAGATTAGAAGTGAGGAGTTGGGGTGGAGGAGGGTTGCCGAAAAACTGTCGTGGGACAGGAGGTAGGAAGACTGGATATATATACGCTTGCGAGCTATAAGATGATTAGCTAAACGAGATGCACCTGTGCCAAATTGGATGATTATCTGATCGTGCTTCTCCCGAACTTTGTTAATAAAACCACATTTCACGAGTTCACCCTTACATCTAATCTGAAGGCAAATAGTAGGCATATTTTGGCGTGCTGTCCTGGGGGAGGGGTCCGGGCCCGGAGCATAGCCCGAACCCAAATAACTCCCCAAAAGAAGCTTAAAGCCATAGGACAGCAGCCAGAGAGATACAATTTAGTTGCCCCCCAAAATATGCGTGTTGGGAAGAAAATGCAGAGCGACCTGGAGAGCCGTGCAGTGTTCGACGAGAGCTGCGGCTCGCAACGTCTTACCGGCGAGCCCTCCGTGCCGCTTATGGGAGGAGCACGATGCCAGATATCAAGAAATGAGGGACTCTTGCTGCCTCCGAAGGGAGCTGCGGCTCTGCTGCACCGGAAGGGAGAGTCCCTCTTGCGGCTGAGTACGAGGCGCGGTTTGTTGCATCTGATGGAGGGCTCTCACTGCGACTGAAGGGAGCCAGCGACTGTATCCCATCGGGAGGGAGATCCCTGGCCGCCATAGAGTATGCAACATAACTCGGACGGGGGGTTCACACTGCGACCGAAGGGAGCCGTGGGTCTGCTGCACCAGAAGGGAGAGCCCCGTCAGATGCTAAATAGGCAATGAGATTCGAGACGCGGTTTGGCGCGTCGGATGAAGGGCTCCTAATGCAACCGAAGGGAGCCAGCGGCTGTACCCCATCGGGAGGGAGATCCCTAGCCATCGTGGAGCATGCAACATAACTCAGATGGGGGGTTCACACTGCGACCGAAGGGAGCTGTGGGTCTGCTGCACCGGAAGAGGAGCCCTAGTCCGATGCTGAGAAGGCAAAGAGACGCGACTGTTGGAGGGACTCCCGCTGCATCCGAAGGGAGCTGCGGCTCTGCTGCACCGGAAGGGGGAGTCCCCCATTGCGGGTTTATGGAGGCACGGTTTTTTGCCTCTGAGGGTTCTCCCAGCCTCCGTAGGGGGTTCGCAACTCTGCAGCAGGAGTGCTGCCCCGGAGGGGAGAGCCCTGATTGACGCTAACTAGAATACGACTGTTGGAGGGACTTTTGCTGCGTCCGAAGGGAGCTGCGGCTCTGCTGCACCGGAAAGGCGAGTCCCCCTTGCGATGCGAGGCATGGCTTGATGCGTCTGATGGAGGGCTCTCACTGCGACCGAAGGGAGCCAGCAGCTCTATTCCCCCGGGAGGGAGAACCCTGTCCGCCCTTGAGCATGCAACATAACTCAGACGGGGGGTTCACCCTGCGACCGAAGGGAGCCGTGGGTCTGCTGCACCGGAAGGGAGAGCCCCATCAGATGCAGAATAGGCAAGAAGATTCGAGGCACGGTTTGATGTATCGGATGGAGGGCTCCTGCTGCGACCGAAGGGAGCCAGCGGCTGTGTTCCCCCGGGAGGGAGATCCCGGTCCGCCCTTGAGCATGCAACATAACTCAGACGGGGGGTTCACCCTGCGACCGAAGGGAGCCGTGGGTCTGCTGCACCGGTAGGGGAGCCCCGTCCGATACGGAGTAGGCAAGAAAACGCGACTGATGGAGGGACTCTCGCTGCGTCCGAAGGGAGCTGTGGCTCTGCTGCACCGGAAGGGAGAGTCCCCCTTGCGATTGTATAAGCGGCTTAATTTGATGCATCGGATGGAGGGCTGTCACAACGACCGAAGGGGGCCTGTGGCTCTGCTGCACCGGGAGGGATACCCCCATCTGCCGCTGAGCGCGCAGCGCAACTCAATGACAGATGAAAGGCTCACACTGCGACCGAAGGGAGCCACTGCCCAGCTGCACCGGAAGGGAGAGCCCTGTCCGATGCTGAAATAGGCAAGGAGATTGTAACGATGGCTGGAGGGCCCTTACTTTGGCCGAAGAAACGATAACTGAGAGGCTTCTATTATTCAAGTACACAACATGATTTAAGGAGGAACATTTTTTTTTTTTTTTTTTTTTTTTTTAATGTCTGATGAATAATAACCGAGGGCATCTATCGGATTATGTGAGCGGCCCCTTTTGAGCTGCTTAAGATTAGGCTGAAACGATTCCTCGAGTAACGCGATTACAAAAAATGATGTAGGCAAATTCCTCTGCTTCGAAGCCTCTTTTAATTTATTCTAAATCTCACGTCAGGTTCTTTCGCAATGATTTTTTTTTTTTTTTTTTTTTTTTTTGAATGAATTAATCAAAATAGGTAATTGCACTTACATCCGATTCACGAATTAATATCTCTAAATATTAAGACGGAACGGTGTTTAAATGTAAATCCTGCATGTTCTGTGTGTCTCTGTTAATGAATGGAGCAGGAGCGCGACTTCCTTTTTTACACACACACTGAAGCGCGCATACTCTTACGGAAATTTCTGCGTCTGCTGTCTCACTAAATAAGGACTTGAACACATGAACAACATCTCCAGAACTGCTCTGACAGTCAGTTCATGAGCATTTGACTTTAAGTAAAACTAGCGTCACATCACATACACAGAACTGAAAAGGTACGTCAACCCGACTAAATAAAGGTCCGGGGTCCTGACATTTTATCCTACCCATCAGATTTACTGTGCATGCGCACATCAGTATAATTAAGCAAAAACACATTTTGTTACTCGATTAATTATATATATATATATATTTTTTTTTTTTTTTTTTTTTTGAGGCTCTTGCGGCAGCGAGAATTGCGGCAGTAGGGAAGGATGGAAAGGGCTCCTGCGTGAGCAGACACTGCTATGGCAGTGGTGAAATATAGGTAGAGGCTCCTGCGGGAGCAGACACTGCTGCGGCAGTGGTGAAATATAGGTAGATGCTCCTGCGGGAGCAGACACTGCTGCGGCAGTGGTGCAATATAGGTAGAGGCTCCTGCGGGAGCGGAGACTGCTGCGGCAGTGAGGAAAAAACAGAAAAGGCTCCTGCAGGAGCGGACAATGCTGCGGCGGTGGGGAGATACAGAGAAAGCTCCTGTGGAAGGATGGCTGAAGTGAGGATTGACCGATACAGATAGATTGGGCATGATAGGAGAGTTAGCTATGGTAGATTAGGAGTTTTAGTGAAAGGGGATGAGCTGGCGTTAGAGGGGTTGGCTGAAGAGGGTTCGAGATAGATATATATAAATAAAATAATCGGCCTGACCACTAATAGGTCTTGGTACCCTCTGCCTTCTGGCAAATCTGGAGCTGGAGGCCACTGAACAGAAAAATGGTTAGTAGCATGAGGGAGCGGAAGAGTTGAGGGCGCGTTTACGAATGGAGGCGGCCTCACATTTGCTTTAGCTGCTGTAGCTGTGGGTCATGGGAGGGGGCTGGGGCAGTGTTAATTTTGTTGACTAAATATTTTCGTCATTATTTTCGTCACGAATATATTTTTTGCGGACGAAAACGAAATGAAAACTAAAAAAGAAGGCACTGATGGAGACAAACTATGACTAAATTGATTGACATTATCGTCAACGAATAAAGGACGAGACTAAAATAGACTGTGACGAAAATCAAATCAGCAGACGGGAGAGATGCGAGGAATGAACAAAAGAACCGGCAAAACGGAACAGGCGAGACTGCATGAGAGAAGAGAACCGATCCGAGCCTGACTTATTGAGACGTGAAGCGAAGGTTTTCAGTTTTTAAATGAGCTCCCGGGAAGACACGGCATTCGAAGAGGTGATGTCTAAAAGAGCGACAAAATGTCCACGGCTCACTTCACGTTTGAAGACGAACAAAACAAAACAAAGTGTAAAGCATGCAGAGCGCTCATTCGTGGCAAGAACACAACCAATTTGAAAGGACATTTACAGACGAGCCACCCGGACATTTTCTCAAATGTAATTTCACCACGATGTTCTTTTGTTTATTGAGCTAAGCAAAATTGGAAGACTGTAGTGCGTAGATGTTGTAGCATTAAATATTACGAACTGAAAAGTACTGTAAAATAGCCCCTTCTTCAAGTTAGATGAGAGCGCAATACTAATACGTAATATTATGATACATACATTTGATTAATAATAATGTTTAGTATATTTTATAATGTTCTTCTTGTTGACAATATCACAAATATTTCTATATTAGTCATGTGAAACGTGAATGTTCACATCCTATCATTATACATCCTAATCTAGCAATATTGTAGTATTTAAAACATACAATATTGCTAGACAAATGAATACCTTATAAAATCTTGTTACTTTATCCACCCAGCTTTTTAGATATTTACTTTAAATGTATGCACTTATTGTTCAGCTCAGCTGTAAGCTTTAAAGTCCTGGAACTAACTTTATTTTTCTTTTATTGATGGTCAATTGGCAGCTAGTTATTGTTTACATTATCATGACAGTGTTTGTTGCTGCATAAAAGCTTTTGAATCAAAATAAAGACACAGTTGTGTTGAAAAAAGTTGAATTTGTGTTTTATATATTTTGGTTAAGTTTGTTTCCTATACCAGCTATAAAAATTTGTCTAGTAAATCTGTTATTGATTTTAGTCTTATTTTAGTCGACTAAAATAAGACTAAAATTAAAACAAATCAGATGACTAAAACTTGACTAAAACTAAAAATAATTATAGTCAAAAGACTAAGACTAAAACTAAATTAAAATTGCGTGTCAAAATTAACACTGGGCTGGGGTGTGTGATGTCTTGACGAACCTGTGTAGCCTGCACTGCTAGCAGAAGTAACAGGATGGAAATACTGAGATGTGCAGGCCTGTGTTGCAAGTAAAAGAAGCTTCATGCTTGCTTTGGCTGCTGTAGTTGTTGGCTGATTTGACAATTGCTCAAACCTTGTCTGAATTAACACAGTCCTGTTGGAAAAGCATCTTTTCCTCTCGTTTTGGCCTTCGGGCCCTTTTAAACAGCCTCCAGAGCAGATAAATTTGGGATGCTGTTTCCTGTTGTAGTAAGGACTGTGAAAATAGAGGCTTTGAAACTATGTAGCATGTTTAGTTTTATAAACCATTGTACCAATAGACATGTCTATAGCAGTAACGTTGATTGCAGTAATGTGATATTCAAATTCAAGCCGTTTCTAAAGACATTTACTTTGCATGCTTTTCATATAACAGTCCTAAAAAAAACGATAGAAAATTTACTCACACTTGTTGTTCTGCAGCCAAACATGGGGCAGTTGCGTTTTTTGAAAAATTCTGAATAATCATGCCAGTAAATGGTGAAATATATCCCTAAATAATTGATCCTGCCGGAATAATTGCATGAACCTTATGTCTGTATCATCTCAGAGAGGTTTAAACATGCACAGTAAAGCAAATTTAATGTCTTTAGACATTTCGGTGTGGATGACAACTCTGCAAAAAGCCTTTGCTTCGTGGTTAAAAAAGTGGGATCGTCATCGGACAGAGTTCGGTCATAACGCCGTTTAACTAATTTTGGCGTCTTCATAAGCGCATTCTATATATAACGTCTTTTAAATTGTTCAGATGAGCAAATCACGAGGTTTTCTTGCATGATTAGCATTTTAATTGTTTGGTCAGACGGTTCATATATATATTCACGTTCATAAATCGGGGATTAAACGTGGAATTTATCTTTTGTATGCTAAATATGTAAACAAGCATATGTGCACAGTACCTATAACTGTGCTTTACATTTTGCAAGATTGACATGCTAAATGGCTAACTGACCCGGTTTACTCTCATCAATTTTGTTAAGATAAGATATACCAGTTCATTGCGTTTACTTACGACATGTATCGGTTTAATCAACTCGACATGTATACCAGTTTAGTCCTTTCGTTCGCGAATGAGAGCTCTCGATCTCTGAGACTCATATGAAACTCGCTCATTGTTGATGACAACTCTGAAAAAATTCTTCATGAATGAGTGTAAGCTGAGAACGATTCGTTCGCCTAAAAGATTCATTCGAAAAACGATTCTTTCACGAACGACATATGCCACTACAACGACACACGGTCTTCGCTGCTAGTGGAGGCAGCATCGAACTGCGCCACGGCTGAAAAAGCGAGAGAGGTTTACTGCGGGGAGAACTGGAGCACTGCTGCGATCCAGCATTATAATAGAGCCCGGTCCTGGCGAGAAAATCGTGTTGTCGAGTGAGGCGAGCTGAAGGATTTGCACGAGCTTTTGGCCACAACGTGTGGCTTGGCGAGAAGAGCAGCTGACGTGATGACGCTTGTTGGTGTTCGGCGGATAGATATCTTCGTCGGAAGGAAGATTGGGCCTGTGATAAGATGACGGACAGCGCGAACCGAATGCTGACAGCGCGTACCGAATGCTGACAGCGCGAACCGAATGCTGACAGACGGTCTATGCCGAAAAACTGTCGTGGGACAGGAGGTAGGAAGACTGGATATATATACGCTTGCGAGCTATAAGATGATTAGCTAAACGAGATGCACCTGTGCCAAATTGGATGATTATCTGATCGTGCTTCTCCCGAACTTTGTTAATAAAACCACATAAGTCGAAATTTGGACAGCTTTATGCAAATCTTCCCACACAGTGACATATGCATGTTGGGGGCATGTTAGAAAGAGCCATTTTAATCAATCAATCAATCACCTTTATTTATATAGTGCTTTAAACAAAATACATTGCGTCAAAGCACTGAACAACATTCATTTGGAAAACAGTGTCTCAATAATGCAAAATGATAGTTAAAGGCAGTTCATCATTGAATTCAGTTATGTCATCTCTGTTCAGTTTAAATAGTGTCTGTGCATTTATTTGCAATCAAGTCAACGATATCGCTGTAGATGAAGTGACCCCAACTAAGCAAGCCAGAGGCGACAGCGGCAAAGAACCGAAACTCCATCGGTGACAGAATGGAGAAAAAAACCTTGGGAGAAACCAGGCTCAGTTGGGGGGCCAGTTCTCCTCTGACCAAACGAAACCAGTAGTTCAATTCCAGGCTGCAGCAAAGTCAGATTGTGCAGAAGAAACATCTGTTTCCTGTGGTCTTGTCCTGGTGGTCCTCTGAGACAAGGTCTTTACAGGGGTAAATACATCTGTATCTGGGGCTCTAGTTGGTAAATTAGGTAAAGAATATCTCTTTGGATTTGAGACTTTATTCTTTGCAACTTTACAGATCTTGTTTATGCACCAAGAGCTTTTAACAGTCCAAAAAGAAAGGAAATTTTAATTTCATCATATGACCCCTTTAAATTGATTTCCGAGGTGTTTCTTTTTTTAACTAAAGAAAGGGCATAAAAATGTTTGCATTATCTTTCATATCAAATTCTTACATTTCATTAATGAATTTACATTTACATTGCAAAATTACTACTGCATGAATAATGTTACGAGCTTAGTGTTTTAAATATTTTTTTATATACAACAATGAAAAGTTGATATTTAAAAATATCAGAGTAAACCGCCAGTAGGTGGCATCAAGTGACTGTTTTATTTAGTGAACATTTAAATAATTGGTTTAAGCTTTCATGCAGACAGCTGATTCATTCAAGAATCAAGCAAATGAATGGATCACTGAATCACTGACTCAGATGATTAATTAATTCACTAAAGAAACACCACTGTGTGATGCTTGGAGATTAGTGAATGATTATTACTCATTTATTGAATGAATAAAATCAAGGTCAAATCTGTAATCATGGTGATATTCAGGAATCAACACTCTCTTGGTCGTCTCATGTTGCTTAACTAGGTTACATCATATGGTATAAATATAAAAACTACATTTTTGCTGCAGTATGTTTGTTCTATGAGTTTTTCTGTGGAGTTGCACTCATTTGTTTTGATTTCTCCATGAGATTATCTCACACTCACACCGGCTTCGCAAGCTTCAACATGTGAGACATTGTTACTCTCAGTACATTATTCATTATCATCAACATTTACAACAAATGTACAAAAATAATGATTAAATAATGGCACAAATATCAATAATTTGACTACCGCAAACCTTATATATCACACATAATTCATTACAATACTCTTCTCCCATAAATTTTGCGCTAGAAAGGAAAACTCCTAAAAATGCATACAGTAAGATTAGCCACAAAAATGCCAGTCCATGCCTTTCATTGCTTATTTTTTACTATTTCATTAGTAAAAAGGCAGTAGTTTTTTAACTGCAAAAAAGAAGGTTTATATGAAACAAACTGTTAGTAAATCTTACTGTCTCCAAGTTCAAGTAGCTTTGTCAGTTCAAATAATTGAATATTGTTTTCTTTATTGTTCGTCCTTTCCTAATTATAGGTTTTTGTGAAGGCTGGGGTGACCCACATTACAAAACATTTGATGGAAAATTCTACAGTCATCAAGGAAACTGCACTTATACCTTAATGGAGGAAATTAGGCCTCAAACACATTTGAAGATCTACATTGACAGTGTCTACTGTGACCTTGTTGAGCGTGTATCCTGTCCCAGATCTATAATTGTGTCTTACAACAAGTTAGTCATAAAACTCACAAATCACAATCTATTAGGAGGTGCAGACCTAGAGGTGAGATTTTATAGATTTGTAATGAATAACATGTTTTTTTCTGATTTACTTACTATCCTAAAATGTTCTTGTCATTGTCTCCTTTCATAAAAGGCTTTTGAGAACAATGTAAAGTTACGGCTGCCATATGCTTATAATGGTGTGAGAGTTATAAGCTCAAGCCTAGACTTGTTCTTGAGTATTCCATTGCTGGGTGTTAATATATCATTTGGAGCTACTGGCTTTGGCATCAATTTGCCATTCCAGCATTTTGGAAACAACACACAAGGTCATTGTGGTAAGTCAGACACCCCACAATATTTGTATAGATGGTGACATCGAAATGTGGATGTATACAAGGGATTTTTTTTATTATTCATTGTAAATCTAAATTATGCCAAATAATTCTCACTAAGGAACATGTAACAACAACAAGGCTGATGACTGCATGATCCCTGGAGGGATCTTGGTGGACGACTGTGCAGTGATGGCAGATTACTGGCCAGCCAGTGGTGTGAATGGTGAAGTTTGCACTCCACCATCTGCATTACCTTCTGTTCCAGTTATAGACAAACTTCCATCTAAGCCATGCAAGGGTCATCCTGACTGCTACCTCCTTAATAACGAGTGAGTGGATTCTGTGTGATGTTTTTATGTTTTTATATTACTTAAATTATACTTACTTCTTCTGCCTTTCACAGGTTGTTCAAAGCGTGCCATTCCCATATACCTCCACAAAACTTCATTTTATCATGTCAGTATGACAGTTGTCATATGGAAAACCCTGCGGTGGTGTGTATCAGTCTGCAGACATATGCCAGGGCTTGCCTTCAATTAGGGATCTGCATAAACTGGAGGAACTACACTAACCTTTGCAGTATGTTGCATTTTATAAATTTCATATCATACTTTTGTTTTTGTTTTCTACGATTTGCTTAATTTCTTTTTTTTTTTTTTTTTTTTTTTATTGTTTATTTAAAAGGGACAATGCACATTAATTAACATTTTTTGTTTTACACTCAAAATGTAAATGCGCCAGAGTTAGCTAGAGAGCTAATTTTCATCTGTAGTCCCTTGGCAGGTAGACACAGCATCATAATACAAAATAAAAAATAAAATAAAAAAATACATGTAAAACAGAAAACAATTTAACAAAATGGATACATAATAATAAATACAATACAAAGAAGGGCAGTACCTAAGATAAGATAAACCAACTATTAATGATTACAGTTTTGAGTGTTTTTAATCCATTTCTTAAGTGTAAATTTAAATGATAAATAGCCGGTGCTCTCTCTGAGTTCCATAGGGAGGCAGTTCCAATAATTTGAATTTCCTCTTGTACCTTTCTGGCATTAAATTCCTTTTTTATATTTGATTTGTTGTGACCGTCGTGATCTTAGATTTTTGGAAACTACTGATTATTTAAGTGTTGTATTTTGTTTTTTCTTCCCCCAGATATTGAATGTCCAGCAGATAAAGTCTTCAATCCTTGTGGTCCAGCTGAGCCACCATCCTGTGCTGATATGTACGCCCATTTATCCAAATTTATCAAAAGTTTAGACATTTGCAGAAATTAAAGTTTACTGCTTAAGTTTTTTTAAATTGAGGGAAGGGAATATGACAGACATGTACAGTACTTGAAAAAAAAAAAACTATTAATATGCGGTTTAAAAGTTAATAAATGTTGTTGTGCAGATGTACTGTAATGAATCTTAGATGATATGTGTGTAATAATAATGATAATAAAAAAGGTTAAATACTTTTTTGTAATGCAGACCTGAACAAAAAAACATTAAAATGCGCACAGAGGGATGCTTCTGTCCTGAGGGCACATTACTCTTCAACAAGAACACAAAAGTTTGTGTGAACAAATGCGGTGAGAAGCCTTTGACTCAAGTTTATGTGCATGCATAAGGCATTCAGATTTAGAAGTTAAAAAAAATGTGCCTTTTTGCATCATCCTGCATACCTTAACTGCTTTTCAAGAAAATATCTGTCTTATGCCGTTCTTCTCTTTTTGTTTTTTAGGATGCCTGGATTCCTCTAAAACACCACGTGATGTACGGTGGTGTTTAACCATTTTAATTTAGCTGTTTACACAAAAATATAATTTAATTTCATAATCCTTAAACTTCAAGGTCATTCAGCAAAACAATGCGGCAAGCTCACTTATAAAAATCGTCCAAGATGTCAGATGACATGATGTGAAAAATGAAAACCTAACCCTAACCCTAATCCTCATAAATTGTTCAGTACCAAAATGTATAAAATAGATAGCACACATGCATATTGGCATGAAAATACTATGTATTTTTATGCTCACCAGAGTTCAATTTTGGCTTAGCAATATAAGCCAAGCTTATATGAATTTGTATGACTAGTGATATTTATATTTACTTGCAAGGTACATGCATACATGGATTCATTCTTCACACTATAACCTGTAGCATGAATTTACTAAACAAAAGAGTGAATTTTCATTATACTCTAAATTAAAAGAATTAACCAAATAATGGCCAAAGCTGAATAATGACCGAAATAGACTTTTAACGGAATTCTCTTCATATTTTGTGGCAGCTTGGTGAGGTATTCGAGTACAACTGTGAGGAGTGTATCTGTGAAAAGAACAGCAAATCAGTGAGCTGTAAGCCCAAAGCGTGTCTCGATGTCAGCCCTAAGATCTGCACTGAACCTGGCTTTGTTCTGGTCAACGTCACCAATCCTTCAGACCCATGCTGCAGTAAACAAGTTTGCAGTAAGTTTATGTACAGTTTTTTGCAAGATGTTTCTTTTTCATCTTCCTTTTATTAAGTCTCCTTTGTGTGATGTAGACTGTGATGTCAGCATGTGCCCACCTATGGATAAAAAGTGTCCAATTGGACATAACCCAGTCGTGAAAGTGCCAGATGGAAAATGCTGTCCAGAAATCAAATGCGGTATAGCTATTATTCACACATCAGTTCATTTTTGTGACATTTGTATGCTTTTTTTTTTAATCTCAGATGGTGTCTGTATTGCCTTTTATATCATTCTGTATATTTTTGTGATTTATTGTTTTTGCTTCCTCAGAGCCAAAGAAAGTGTGCGTCTACAAAAATATGGTATATGAGGTAAATAGAATGACACAAATATTATTTTTGTTTTTTATTTTAAGTACTAATTAACCCCTCAAACTGTCATTTTTGAACATAGACTTTATAGTGCACGATTCAAACTTAAATTGGTATAATTCATGAATGAAAACATTTTGTAACATGATATTGATGTACCATTTACAGGTAATTCAATGTCTGATTTCAAAATGGGTTTTAAAGGATGAATTTTGAGATTTTAAGTTTTCAGTCGGTATATAACTTCTGATGATTTCTAAAATGTGATATAGAAAAAGGCAACGAATAAGTCTTTTTTTTTTAAACAAAGGTAAAAACTCCTGTTATAATGTAGATTTTTGAGGGTGCACTCTTTTCATAAATTAATCTATTACTTTTCCTACATAATTTTTTACAAAAAACATTGGTAAAATATATATTTAGGAGCCTTAGACCTTTCCAGCGATATAAAGTTTGTCAAGATTAGATTAGATTTAATTGTAATATAGTGAAGTAAATGTAGGCATCCCGTATACGGGACAGGGTGACAGTTAAAGGGTTAATGAAAGTTTTACACACTCATGTCTCCCATCACTTCCCCCAGCCTGGTACCAATATCCCCATCGATGGCTGTCAGGAATGCAGATGTACTTTGGACGTGGATCCTAAAACGCAATTGTTAATGACCAAATGTCAACCTGTGAAGTGCATTGAGAAATGTGATCCTGTAAGTTGTGTGAGGATATTCTGATCGTCTTGTTTCAGAACCAACGGTAATTTCATTGACTTCATCTGATATTTATTTTTCACAGGGTTATGAAAACATTAAAAAGAAGCCTGATGACTGCTGTGGAGAATGTGTGAAAACTCACTGCATTGTCACTATTAATGGCGTCGATCGTACATTAAAGGTAAGTTCAAATGTCAGAGGTTCAGTCGCCTTGAGGTTCATATTCAGGTTAAATGGTACTTAGAAGTTAAATGAATTATAAATGAACGCTCATATGTTAAAACCAATGACCTTGTTCTTTTTTGGGTCATAGGAAGGTGAAACTTTGCCCTCTACAAATCAGGGCTGTGACAGATTCACGTGTACTAAAATTAATGGACGGTTCATCACCAACAAATACACAGTCCAGTGCCCTCCTTTCAACATTTCCAACTGCCAGCCTGTTAGTACTTCATATATCACATAAACACATATTTACATATTATACTGACTGATCAAGGTGATTAAATCCCATTGATGACATTCTGCCTTTGTGATTCGCTCTCTACAGGGCACTGTTCAGCGGTCGTCTGATGGATGCTGTAATGTTTGTGGGTATTTTTTTTAAAGAAAACTATGTGAATTTTGGTTGGTTCGAGTCGATTATTAATATGTCTATGTGCATTCTGTTGCCCGTGTTTGTAGGTGTTGACCAAATTAAGGGATGTCGAGTACAGACCGTACGCAAATACATACAACAAAAAGACTGTATGTCAGAGAAGAAAATGGACCTGACATTTTGTAGTGGAGACTGTCCCAGTTTTGGCAGGTGAGCAGACACAGACTTAGTCAAAGTTGGCTTCCTAACTGAAACAGACACTCGTAAGTGACTGATTTGAAATGGTTTACATGTGTTTTTCTCTCATTCGTAGGTACAGTGAACCTGAATTATCCTCTTGTACCTGTTGCCAGGCCACTCAAACAAGTAATCGCACTGTGACACTTGGTTGCGTAAACGGAGATATAATTACCCATGCATACATCAATGCTGAGAAATGTGCCTGCAGCAAAGCTAACTGTCATAGAGAGGACGTGGGCAAGACACTCACTGAAGACAAAAAATAAAATGCAACTTGGGACTTCCATGAGCAGCAGCGAATCATCCACCCGAAGACATCAATTATTTGTGAAACTTTGGGAAAAAAATTTAATAGCACATGCTTTGTTTAGCATTTCTTAAACGTGATCTATAAAGCTTTTCTTTTTTCTTTGTTTGATACACATGTACTGTTTTGCGTGCTTAAAATTAGCAATTAAAAAGGCATTTTAAAAGTAAATGCATGTCCGTTTTGTGTTTAATTGAGAATATTTTTTTAGAGGTTGTATGTGGGGTTTGTGTTTATTTATACATATCTAGCATCTGGTCATGACTTTGGTGTTCCTAGTGCTATGATCTGCTGTTTGGGTTAGGAAAATGCTTTAAAAAATGCCCAAACTCTGTCAAAGTTGCTTTTAAATGTTAACTACATCAAAGCACATACATCTTTAAGTGCATGAATCACCTTTTCTGAAATTATATAGCTGCTTTTTGCTATTTTAGAGTAGTGTTTGTTTATGGACAGTCATGGGACAGCTATAGCACGTGAAGCCATTAACTTTTTGCTAATATTTGTCAGTATTTTGACTTTTGTCAGTGTAATGGCAGCTCTTTCACTTTACTTAGGTATACTTAGTAAAATAAACTTGAAATACTACTTTTTTGTAAGCGACTGACTGTATTGCACCATTAGTTTTGTCTTGTGTGGCCAAATATTTGTCACTAGAACTACAGAACAAGCCTATTATGAAGACTAACCATGGCATTTACTACAGTGGCCAAATCAAACACAGAACCATATTTAGAGTGCATGTAGTTAACCAAGCATGTGGGTTAATGCTACATGACAGCTCTAATCAAAGAATAGTTTACACTGATCCCATAAACACCAACATTCAAAGTTTGCTGTTGGGATTTAAAATAATTTTTAGGCATTTGACGGATAAGTATGAATAATCATTTAGTTAACTGCTAGTGGAGCAGTCATATGTTGTTCTAGAACTTGAATATACAGTACCTTTCGGCATTGATGTTGCCTTTCCATGTATAAGCTGCCCATGCCACACGCACTCATGCAACCCCATACCATCAGAGATGCAGGCTTCTGAACTGAGCTCTGATAACAACTTGGGTTGTCCTTGTCCTCTTTAGTCCGGATGACACGGTGTCCTAGTTTTCCAAAAATAACTTTGATTTGTCTGACCACAGAACAGTTTTCCACTAGGCCACAACTTTCCATGTTTCCCATTTGTTAATGTATGGTCATGTTTTGTAAATAATTTTCATACAGGAGCAACTTTTATAGAAGTAACTTTGAGCTGACATTTCACTGAAACAAAAAAATGGTTTTAACTTTAGTAAATGATAACACTTAAGCGATCTTAAGGCATAGTCTGACCTTGTGGTAAACCGTATATCTGTCCATTCCTGTGGGGTTTGATGAAGACACACAAATTCATAATCACCCTTTTCCGTAATCACTTAACAATGTCCACCTGTACTGAATAAAGCCACTGACAGCAAGTTACTCCAGAGTGCTGTGTGATATTTTCATTAGTGGTGGAGAGAAATTTTGAGAAAAAATCGCACTAGCTTGGCTGAATATTAAGTAGGTTACGTGAGTGGTGCAACGTCAGCTTTACGTATTTAATATTCATGAGATATCATTCGCTTTCGCTTCGCTATAGTCAGTGTTGTTGTCAGCGGATTTTCCCTTATTTACAAGTTAATTGGGAAATACGGGCCTCGTGGCCTAATGGATAAGGCGTCTGACTTCGGATCAGAAAATTTCAGGTTCGAGTCCTGCCGGGGTTGTGGTTTTCAATTTAAATGAACGTTTTCTTAACCATGGTTAAAAACGTAGGTAACACTCACAACAAATACATATAATTTAACTGCACGAAAACCGCCTCATAATACTCAATCATATTCCGATTACAGGTCTAATGTTCTTCACGACTTTTATATTAAATGTTATTTATTTCAAATGCACTAAAAAGACAAACAACATGACACTATATGAACAGTCTTTGCAAGTGAAAATGTTTGTAGAGAACCATTTGTCGAATTGAAGTGTGTTAATATTGTCGCATGATGGCGCTATCGTCATAAAAAATGAACACCTCACAGAAGGGGATTCAATTTATTTTTATTTTTTATTTTTAACCTAACATTTGTGAAGCCTATATATTTTAATGTAGAAACTGAATCGATAATGTGTTTTAACATCAAATAATAGAAGCTGAATATTGTTTATATACCTAAACTGAAATTTTAAATAAAATCACATTGCATATAATTAACTGCATGCGTATTTATAATAGGTCCGTGTATTGGAACAAAGATAACAAAAAAAAAATTCTGAAAATCCAGAGATGCCAACCTCACAGAAGAACATTAAAGCTGAATTTTGAGAAGAAAAAAAAACATATATATATATGTCATATACTATTTTTTTTTTTTTTTTGCAATTGGTCATTAACATATGCAATTCTCTCACATCTTCTCCAGTGATTTAATGTGTAGATTATTATGGGTTCAGTTCAGAATGAGTAAATGTTCTTTCTTTTCTTTTTCCATCCTATAGAAGCCAGTTGAACAGATTCTGCTTTTCTCAGCAGATGAAAGAGCCCTTGTTAGATCAGACCCTTAATTTTGCCAAGTGTGGAGCCTGAAGAACAGGAGGGGAGGGACGTTTGCCTGTGTGTAGCTGAGAGAAAGCTTTAGACAGGGAGGCATGTCTTTAGAGGGGGTTTGTGTCTTAAACAAACTTCTGTTAGTCCCTGCAAAAGCTACCCGGGGGGCTGAGGATACATTAAATCATCATGTTTAGGAGCTCAGGCACGACACAAACCGGTTGAAAAGCCTGTCTAGGCCTTGACTGATGCTATTCATGTTTGGGAGAGAGAGGTTATAGGGTCAGGGGGGTTCACAGGCTCCGGCTCTATTGGTATGCTAACATATAATATGCATATATCCTCATGAAGAGACAGAAATCCCGCCATTTTTAAAGAAACTCAACAGTTGTGAAATCTATCTATCTTTCTGATAGAATACTTGTTTTATTGTTTGTAAAATTATTGAAAACACAAATTGCAAAAAAAAAAAAAAAAAATATATATATATATATATATATATATATATATATATATATATATAAAATAATCAAATGTCTGTTTTGTATAATTTAATTGGGAATTAAATCCTTTAAAATAAAAAATAAAAAGTATTAATAAATAAATTCTTATTTTTCATAGCCGTTGCATGTCTTTGGCCTCTGTATGGTCACGGGTTCATCAGCATGCAGACGTTTGAGGGACCTCAGTGTCACCCGTCCTTAGTGGTCACTGGGGAGAAAGAGGAAATCACCACTCAATTAGCAGTTCTTGACCTGTCATTCTGAACTATGACCTCTGTCATTGTGGTCCAGTTTATTGTCCTCTAGGGAGTGACCAGCTGGTCTCTGTCCATCTGATATTCATTCATCTGGACTCCATTAAGTGCACATTTATTGGTCTGCCTAAAGGTGTCAAGGTCATTACCGCTAAAGAACCAAAAATTCATATTAGGTTTATTTATTTATGGTATATTTTGAGTTGAATCATGTATAAAATTAAAGGTACAATTACAATATATATTATTAAAAAAATAAGAAAAAAATCCTAATGTCATCTCTTAAACAATCTATCTATCTATCTATCTATCTATCTATCTATCTATCTATTTATATTTATCCAATATACAACAGTTTTTCTGTCTAAATTTTCTCAGTACAGAACCCAATATTGATCTTATACAATCTATAATCTTCAACATTTTAATAATATGATAATATGAAATATTATTAATCAATGTGAATCTAATTTACGTTTGGTCTAGTTTGTCAACATAGAATATGAGGTGCAGTAGGCCTACATTTATTTTAAATAACTTAATTAGTAACATGTTTTGTAAAGGTAGGCTACTTAATTATGCTGATTTCTTTTTCATTTCCACACCTGTACACACATAGGCCTATACATATCTTATTGTATATGTCTGTTACCAAAATCCTTTCCTTGACGAGAATTTACGAATTCTACCATGGGAAAATCTTAGCTCTTGAATATTAAGTAGGACATTCGGCGTTCTTGCTACAACTTCCAATGGTGAAAGCTGATGTGTTGAATATTTATTTGATTTCGCTGACGTTGATTCGTAACCTTCCAATGAGGAGCGTTTGAGTCTTGAATATTAAGTAGGTCGTGCTGACGTCGATTGGTATCATTCCAAATCTCGAAAGCTTCGTATATGAATATGAATTGGAAATCCTTTGCCATAGTAGGATTCATGAATTCGAGTGCGGGATTCCCGGCCCGTTTTAGCGTTTTTTCTTCACATTTCTTTTAGTCATTGGTTAATTAAAACTGCTAGCACAAAGGTCACTGATAGAGTGAATTCTCACATTCATTTGCATGAAAGGACGAGGAATAAGAAATTTACAGGATATAGCCTATCCTGAACGAGCAGAACATTAAACGTGTGTGTGTGTGTGTGTGTGTGTGTGTGTGTGGCTTTATAATAAAATAAATAAAACAAAAACAATACAGATATCTAATTATAGCCATTTCAATTTTCACGACAAACTACTTCATCACTTTTGCAGGATGTGTTTATATTACTAAAAGGTGTCCTACTTATTTAAAAAAAAATAATAATAATAACCTAAATGGATTGGAAAATAATCGTGCTTAAATCATTTATTATATTTCATGGGTTCTTATTAAAATATTTTATTCCAAACCTTGTAACTTTTTCATAACGTTGCCCGTTAAAGTCTGACCTTCAGGATGATTATAATTCTCAAAAATATATGCTACAAGTGTTTTATATGTAGCCTAGAAATAAAGCTCATTAAGTCACAGTAATTAACTCTTCACTGGGTTGCCAGGTGTGACACAATCTGATGTCAATTAAATGCAAATAAAAAGCTGATTCATATAATTCGCTAATGAATCACTGGTTATTCCTCATTATAATACAATATTTACATTTATTTACATTTTAATTTACAATATACAGTAGAAACATTTTATTTAGAAATAAAATTAAATGAAAATAAAAAATACAGAAAAAAACAAACAAACATAAAAACACATGAAATGCATGTCATGTAAAAATTCAAAACTATGTGCATATAAAATTCACATAATTTATCTAATTTATACTGTAGCTATGAAAGAAATAACATTTATAGGCAACTATAAAAAATGCTAATATAATCTTAATGAAAATACAGTATAATACTATAAAGTACAATTCTTTTTCAATGAAGACAAAATACTTTTGCTCTCATATACACACACATCATCATTATCAACATGATTTTATGTGCCTCTTAAACTTTCAGGTGCTTGAGGCTCCCATTGTTCTCTCTGGATGAATAATTAGTCGTTTTCGACAAATTTTCAGCAAAGTGTGAATCCAAAGTTCAGTCCACATCTGTAAAAGAGAAATAGAAGTGCTTACTTGAGGTGCATTAAAACAGATGTGCATTAATTTACAATCTAAAAGACCTGCTTCCTTAAACAGTGAATTTTTTTAATTACATTGACATTATGTGAGTAAATTAGGCAAACGATTATAATAAAATGTGCCAACACAATCCACAATCCAGCTTCACACAGAAACATAGAAAGGCCACAGAGTGACGATGATACAATTTTAATATTTTCACATGTTCCACGCTCATCAAAAGCAAAATAAATGATCCGTAATCAATCTCTTTCTCTCTTCCTCAATAGGTCATTGTAAACAGTGTAAGCGCTCTGTCACAGTGTTCAAATATTATGCATTGGGGTTCCCGATGCCTTTCATTACCAAAGGGGAGCAGCTTCAAGTCTTTCTCTGTTAATTTCCACCCTCTCCCCTAGATGCCAGCTCTCGCTTTCTCTTCCTGCCCGCACAACGTAGGATTTGTCCTTTTTTCTTTCTTGTTGTTTTCTTCCAAACATCCTCTTCGGGCTCCATGCAGCTTATGCAAATGACTCCTTTTATTATATCCTCCTGCTGCCTGACAACCACACACACACACACACATTCTTACACACTGTAATTCTCTTTCCGACTCCAACGCACACCATCACCAACCAATTACAAGACGGCGGTCTTGCAGAGCTCCATTTATATTTACTGAACAGTGCATAAAAACACACATGCATTACTGCAATTACAACCAAACCTTTGCACCTCCATATTGTGCATCATATGTTCATTATGGCACTAGATTTTAACTTGAGACTGGCGGCGTGCAGATGGTGGGGTGAGGGTACGGCTAGACTGAGTCTCAATGGGGGGTGGATCAGGTCTGAGCCCAAAGATTCCCAGGCTCCAGGACCGTGCCCAGCTGCGGAGAGAGGCGGGGAATGGGGGGACGTCACTAGACAGCCCTGACAGCACACCCTTTTCACAGGAACATTACTGAACCCTCTCGCCAACCTTCCATAGCAACTTACGCATGGGTCAAAGGGCAACCAGACCCCCCAAGTGCAAAGAAAGAGGGACGGTATAGAACGAGACGGTCTAGACATAAGTGAACTTGAACTTGACTTCCCTGACAGTTCGTTTCACCTGTCGTAAAATCAGTCACCCTTCAGAAGAGGGGGAAATAGAAATTAGACAGCTCAGGTGAACAGGGTAACATTACTTCAGCAGTTAATTTCTAACAGGACAGTAAGACATACCATTTTGTATGACAAGTTTTCTGAAATTGGAGTATTTCATTTTCAGCAAATAATTTCATTGGAATGAAATAAATATGGAGTAAAGGCAGCATGTAATTAAAAATTAACAAATTTTAATTTACATTTCTAGAACAGAAATCTATGGAAACTTGTTTCCATCATAGGAATGCAAAAAAAAAAACAAAAAAAAAAAACATGTATTTATATTACTATTACAATTCAGACTTATTTTTCTTGCAATTCTGAGAAAAAAAGTAGGAATTGTGAGATATAAGTGTTTCCATCTCACAATTCTAGCTTTATACCTGATTTTATAATTCTGAGAAGAAGAAAAATAAAAAATTGCAAGAAAAAAAGTCATAATTGTGAAATAAAAAATTTGTAGTTACTTCTATTATTTTACTATTTTTTTCCTGTGGTTTAAACAGTGCTTTATAGACATTTAAACACGTTAAAAATGTATTTTATTTTTCTGATATATTAGGGTTAAAATATTTTTTTTGAAAAGGAAATTTTGGATTTCTTTTTTAATTACTCCATGATTCAGAAAATGTCAACAGCCAGAACTATAATGTTATATAAATCAGGAGAATGATATATGAACAAACCACTATGTAAAAAAACTTCATAATATAGATATGAATAAAACAGTAATGCTTGGTTTATGTAAGAGATACTGAAGTGGACATTTCTGGCATATAGATAAAGTGAAAGATGACATTTAATGGAAACGAAAAAGCCAAAAATTCACCAGTCATCATTTTAATTGTAGTGTCTTGGCTTAAATGAAAATTGTGTTCTCTTTCACACTCATGTTGTCTGCAAAATAAGACATTCTAAAAAAAATATCATAAACTTTGACTTTCATTGTGTCTTTTGTAGAGGGAAAATCAAACTAAGTTTGGAATGACATGAGGGTGAGTGACAGGACTTAGATTCTTGGGTAAACTATCCCTTTAATATATTGTTTGAGGAGCGTCTGCTTTTCTTTTCATCAGTTCTTTCCTGCGTTTCATCACAGAGGCTCAATTAAACTCACGGGCCTCAAGGGTTACAGGCGCTTTGCATCAGCTAATGAGCAGCCCTAATAAATAAACTATAAACATCTTTTTCAACACTCGGGTAATTTAATCGACTCGTGCTGTAATGCACATTTCCAGCAATTAAATCCTAAACAAACCCACATAACATCTGAGGATGACGTGTTGACTTTGTCCCAGAAGAAATCGGACCGCAGAAACCAAATCTGTCTCAAAAATCAGGTCAAGTGCTTCTGTTTTGATGCCCATCTTAAGGGTTTCCCATCGTCGTAATTATATAAAAATGCAGATCCGTCTGAACTTTAAAGATCAGGGCTTCTTGATAGATTACTTCTTGGCCAAAGTTGAATTAAGAGACTAAGATTAAACTTGACCTACATTTACTGTCATTTATAACTCTGAATGGTACTGGACGGTTATTGTTTACATTATTAACACCTAGAAGTAATAATCATATTATCTGGTGATTAGTAACTCTATCAGTTAAAGTGAATGACTTTAACAGCTTCCCTTGTTACTGTTTAAAAGCAGGTTCAGTTAACAGAGTGCGACTTTAGCCCAGTTTAATAACTCACAAGTCAAAGACATATAAAGACGACAGACTTTAGCTCATGGCTGTTGACCTAAATACACAGCAGACATGATCTTGATTTAATCTTACCAGACTGTGTTAACAGATAACGCGAAGCACTTCTTTTAATCATCCGGCACATGATCAAAAAGCATGACGATTGTCTACAGTCAAGCAGTCTATCACAGGTCCAATACAAACTAACAAATAAGCATGTTTTTGAGACAAAAAATAAAATAAAAAGATCTTAGACACAGGAAAGAGTCCACAGCACTATTTGCATGTTTTCTGATATGTATACTATATACCATATTTTTATTTTTGGTGGACTCTAATCGCAGAAGCTTAAGTGCCCTTTCAGTCCAATCTAGGTGCCCCCAGACCGTGAAAGGGTTAAACCTTTAATAATAATTGGTTTTAATTAGGTCAGAGGAACTTATAAGAATCTCAAGGCACAATAAGTTCATATAAAATGACTATTTTCATATTATTATTGCTATTTGAAGTTTTATATTACTGAGGTCTTTGGGAATCTAACCGTTAAAAGCAATCTCAGTAGAGGTTTGTTCAGTACAAATGCTGTTTGTTTTTCAACTTTAATAATAAAAATAAACATTTCTTGAGCAGCAAATCAGCGTATTTGAATGAATACTGAAGAATCAAGACTCAAGAAATGTCAGCTTTGCATCACAGCACTAAATGTCATTTTAAGATCTACTTTTGATTAAATGAATAGTGAACATAAGAGACTTCTATCAAAAACATTTAAAAAATCTTACCAACTCCAAACTATTGAACGGTAGTGAATGAGTAGTTTTAGTAGCATATAGTGCCATCAACACCTAATATGTTTGAAATGGTTTAACTATCACAAATGCAATTCTGAAATATGAATTTCTGTCCCTTATGTTGGCCATCCAGCTAGCGCAGAGGAAGTGACCGCAGACCTGAGGTTTACAGTATCATGAGCCACTAGAGGAACTAAAACATGTCTCATCACGCGTCCACCCCTCCTTCCTTCCACAATCTGAATCTATCAATCTCACAAAGTGTCGCAACAAACTCTTCCCTATTTTCCTTTTTTCCTTTCTGTTTTAAATTTCGAATCCCTATCACTGTAATGGTGTATTACCAGCATTAACGTTTCTCTCTGTGTATCCCTGTGGCCTCTCTTTGATGAGGTGAAACTGAGGTGGGGTTGTTGTTTGATGGTTTCTTTACTCTGCGGAGCTCACGGTGCACGAGGTGCCCGCCTCTGATGTCATCTGACCTTCATCACAGTGCCGATGCAAATCAGCAACCCATGCAGCCTTGTACATTTCCCAGAGGTCTATTAATTTCATCAACAAACTGTGTCGATCTTTACTGTAACTGAAACAATAGATACCTGAGGACATTTCCCAATGTATTTCAACAACAATAAGTACATTAAGAACAGCGCTAGAGTTGCACTGGCACTGTGGATAACTTTATACTATTTGGTACCTGTTAAACAAATAATACACATTGTTAATATGATATTTAGTGTTTCTAAATAGATACCTTTGTCACACTTGAAAGGATATGGAGTTCATTGCAATTCTGGTGTAACATTATTATATTATATTATATTATATTATATTATATTATATTATATACAAAAATATAATTAATTACTATGATGCAACTCTGAATTTTCAAAGATCAATGTCACATGATCCTTATATCTATATATATATATATATATACACTAAAGTAACACAAAACACACAAAAACACTATATATAGACTAAAAAAAGTAATATATGATATATATTGTTATTATTTATGTTTTTTTTTCTGTTTTGTTTTATTTAACAGCTAAATCTGTGATCAAGACACAAAATAACCTTTCAATACTGGACAAAAACACACTTGGCCCATGTACATCTGCATCCCACTCAGACCCAGACATGTATGAACTGCATGCAAAGTAATTAAGATGATCAGGTGACAACACCCTCCCTCCGTCTGTAAACATACACACCCCTGTACACACAAACACACACACACAAAGGCTCTGCGATCTGCATAACCGTCTCGTGTCTTTGGCATCTGGTGGTGTCTGGTCTGCATCGGTGTTTCCCACCCTGCCCCCTCTCCAGTCGTGCCGCAGGAGCAGCGGCCCTGACAATGGTGGGAAAGCGGAGCTCTTTATAAAGGAGGGGGGCCTGCATTGAGAGCGAGGGGCCAGCCGCGAGCTGGGCAGAATATTAATGGCTGACACCATGTTCTGTTCATTAAAGGCACGCATGCTGCAGCTGCCGGCCCTCATACCAGCTTCACCCTCTCCCTGCCTTTCAGAAAACCCCGAACCAGATCGCCAGGGGCACGACGGCCCGTTTCTGCCAGGGCCTGAGACTGGGGGGGGGGGGGAGGCAGAGGGGCGACCCATGCTGTTTGGAAAATTGCATTGTGTCTGTGTGAAGCCAACGAGCAACATCAAGATTCTGTGACGTCCACAATTAGTTGTAATTTAGTTTTGTTCAAAAACTTTTTTCATATGAATATATAAGGAGAAGTATGTGTACACAACACATATATCATTCACTGATGTTCATATGAATATAAGAATTTTATCAATATTTGAGGGTCAAATTTGTATCAGTATATTAGGAAAACTATGTTTATATGTACACACACACACACACACACGCAAATTAGGTAAAATATTATAGACTGTTTAATCATCTTTTCACCTTCGCTAGTTTATTTTAAGTATGATATTGATTTTTAGAGCATGAATATTCCAGCTAGTCCTAACTGATGTGAGGTCATAATAAAGGCATGGGCTAAATAACATGTAATATGAATGGGATGCGTTTTGAATGAAAAAAAATTCAAACTAATTCTATATTGCATGCATTTTCAAAATGTGATTTGCCTTGACTTAATTTACACTGACTGCAGTTCTCAGAAAAGTCTATGCTTTCAGATATTAATTCATTCATGCATTTGCTAATTCAGTTTTTTTTTTTCATTCTTTAAACAATTCACCAACAGCTGCAAAGACTTCAAATGACGGCATCTTCGAAACGACATATCAATCTATCAAATATTGTCTTTTTATTGTAGAATTATAATCATTACAAGCAAAAGTTGTAATCTCTACACATTCATTGTGTATGCATATATGACGTTGACGAACAGAACATGTATTACATTACAGTTGTACATTACTGCTCAATGGGAATGACTTTGATACACTCAGCTCTGGCTAGTAGCAGAATACTTCCTAACTGTAAAGTTGAAACAAGTGTTTTCGGTAAAGCTGCTTTGAAACTATATGTATTGTGAAAAGCTCTAAACAAATCAACTTTAATTGAACTGAATTCATGCATTTGTTGTTTTGCATTTATTCAGCCCCAAAATTCTAAAACTACTGAACATGTAAAAGTCGAAATAAATTCAGCCGTATGCAACAGGATTCATCACCCACGAGAATGCTGGGATGCCCCTGGTCTCTTTAAACACACCACCAGCCCTCACTCCCATTCACTGCATCTATTTCAAGAGGATGTTTTCTTCTTTCATCGTATATTCATTCACTACTGTGCTGAGATCTTATGATGGAAATGTTATGATTTTATAAATTGAGTTAATTTTACGATGGAAAATGAGACAAACATAATTTTAGAGTTCATTTTTTTAGCAATAAATCTGAATGTAGACCTTATTGAACACTAAATCTCTCTTAATTTCTTAGGGGTACAGTGCAGCTTTAACAAAGGAAGATGGCAGTCGCTGCTACAGTCGTTGCCAGTTCATTTATTTCCTTTGCTTCCCCCTCTTCCTTGCCAAGCCCCCACCAAAACCCTCTCGCTAATTAATGTAGTAAGATCAGATTGGCTAGAAGCAAGGGGGCAGATGAAGGGGGCTATAATATCCCCAGTAAACACACACACACGCACAATAAAAGACCATGATGCAACTCACCTCATGTGCCAGCCCAGCCATCTTAGCTTCTTGTGTAAGATCTCCGTCAAGATGGCCTCCCTTCCTCCCTGTGCCGTCCAGGACGCTGACGAGGGTTTTGTCGCTCCTGGCACTGGCACAGATTCTCCCGCACCCCACAGGGGTACAGATGGCACTGGGGGTTTCTGGGTAGGAGGAGAGGGGAAGATATAGCAATGTTCCTTCGTGCATCTTTCTCTCTCGCTCTCTCTGATGGCTCTGTCCTTGTTGTTGTTACTTTTTTGGGCCATAATGTGGATGGAAATAAAACTCTGTATGAAATGTGAGAGGGAAAGATTGAGTAAAAGACAATGAGAAAGAGAAAAAGAAATGGAAAGTACCTAAAAGACAAACAACATGAAAAACAGTATTCAAAACTCTCTTTAGCTGATGCCATGGCAACTGTCTCCTTGTTTGTTTCAAGCTGCTTACAGAGATATATATATATACTCTATGATTTTTTTATTGTTACTAAATAAAGAATATACATATTTAAATAAAAATAAATAGAATATAAAAATGTAATTTCGCATTTTCTATATTTAATTAATTTAAATTATATTTAATATCTGAATATTTGTTTGATTATGTATTATATAATTATTTCATTAAATATAATAAAATAATCTAATATTGTCATTTATTAAGCTTTAATAAATAACATTTACATTTCAATTTCAGCATACATATATAAAACATATTTAAATGTATACATGTTTAGTGTAATTATATATATTTTTCATTAAATTAGTATAAAAATTACAATACTGTTTATTAATTACAGGTATACTGATTTTTATTTATTAAAATACATGAAATCATACAAAATTTATATATATATATGTGTGTGTGTGTGTTTATTAATATAATGACATAATTTATAATCAAATATTATAATAGTATATTAATTTTGCTAGATATTAACATAATAATAAAAATAAATAATGGTAAATATTATTAAATAAATAAATATTGAGATAAAATATTTTAAAAAATACAGACAAACACACACACACACACACACACACACATAATTTTATATATATATATATATATATATATATATATATATATACACACACACACACACACACACACACGCACACACGCACACACACCAAAAAATTGTTTTCTTAAATGCTAGCTTTTTAAGATGCAAGGGTGGCAGAGCATAGAGCGAAAAGCCTCCATTTTGGGGGGAAATCTTAAGTGTCCAGTCCAGAAACGGCAGCAATGCATGGGAATATACTCCGTTGCCTATAAATGCCCTCCACTGAGTCTAGCCAATTAACAGCACTGTGTATCATTACCTGCCGCCAATGGATGTCTGTTCTATCAAGAGCTTTTTCCTAAAGAATTAAATGCAGCCTCGTTTAAAGAGACTCTGAATGCAATGATAGGCTGTTTCCCTGTGTGTGTGTGTGTGTGTGTGTGTGTGTGTGTAGAGAGAATGAATAAGTGTTTGTACTGCTGCCATTGTTCCTGTGTTTCACACGGGGAAATCCAGCACAAAGAGTCTACAGGACAATCCTAAGGCCCCCCTTTAGGCTACAGACCCCAACAAATAGCCCTCAAGTACCTCTTTTTTATTGCTGAGCTAGTGAGTATCTCACCAGCCAGACTCCAATCTCACCTGACAATATGATCAACATGAGCACAGAGCTGAAGAGAATCTCTCTAACTGTTTTAAATGACCTGCGTGATTTTCAAACCAATTGTGCAGGTCCATCTTTTAAAATGATTGCCAAGAGATAAGAACCAAAAGTTTGTCATTACAGATGCAGATTATGCTAAATAAATTCACACATTTCAGTTCTGGTTTGGACTGCCAGGATGTTGACTACTAATGGCGACTTCTATCATGAGTTTTAACACATTCAGACAAATGAATTCCAATCTGGACAACAATTCTGATTCGATTTTTAAAACAAGAACATACGTGTCAAATTACCTGAGGAAAAAGTGGGTGCTCTCTTGCTGTTCTCAGCAGATTTGGAGAATTATTTCTACTTTCGGTTATCTAGCTTTATGAAAAGTGTTAAAACTCATACAGCTAGATAACCAAAGACAGAAACCAACCCTCAGAAACAGGTTTTAGGCCTGAGCGCTGGTACATTGGTGGTCTGGATGTTATGACTGCAAAAACACATCTACAAAGAAATTGCAAGTTTTGTTAAACAAATCAACAGCAAACAGAAATAAAGAAATGGCCCAAAAAAGGCAATTTAACTTCTAAAAAAACTAAAAAAACTAAAAAATAGAGTTTATTAATGAATTATACTAAATAGAAAAGCAATTGAATGTAAACATTATATTACATAATTTTATGTAAAAAATATTATATTACATGTGTATTTATATTACATATTTTACATAAATAAAATATTCATAATATTAGAGTAAAAATGAATCTACAAAATGGCTAAATAATAATAATAACATATCTTTCAAAAATTATTTATCAACACTATTTGTTTTTTTATTTTTTTTCTTATGTGGTAAAGTAACATTAATTAGATTTTGAGTATTTTATATATTTCTAATTAAATCTAATATCAAATCTCAAATGTATCTGAAGGCAGTTCAATCTAAAATTAATTTAGCAATCTAAAATGTAAACATTTTTTTTCAACAGTCTAAAACACCTACCACACATCAAACCATTAATATAATAAAATAAAAAAAATATTAAATGCCTTCAGAATGATCGATTTTATTATATTATCATTCTTTTCTTTTTTCCGAATATCAACATGATGATATATGATGTGCAAAAATTACTCACTTTGTTCCACACATTCAGTAAAGCTACATATGCAAAAACTTACACACTCCTTCCTTATTGCAGGTCAGGTATCCATTACATCTTAAATACTTAAATCTTAAATCACATTTAATGTTAGTATTATATAACATACCACAATTGTGTCATAAATATTGTTTTTCTTACCCAAACCTGAATTATGTGTATGAGTTTCAGGCATCAAGTGTTAGGTGACAAAATTTTATATGCTATTTATATTTTATCATATTGTAGACCTCAAACTTTAGTTTTATTTCTTTAGGCTACTAATTATGACTGTCATCAAAAAAACTATCAAATTAAATCTTATTTAAAGAACATGCTTTCATTATAAAACACACAACACACCACTCTGCTAAATATTCTGTAAACAAAATATGACGTTTATTATTATCATCATCCATAAACTGGACATTAGTCAACTTTAAATGTCTAAAAGAATAAAGCACACGACGTTTCTCTCACATTGGCTCAACGGTCAAGGATGAACGACACCCAGTGGGGTTTTGCATTTTTTGTGATCAACTCGAAATTGTAAGGCATATTTATAAAGAACTGACTTTAAAAATAACCAATAAATTCATTTAGAGCCAATAGGTCACATATAGTGCATAACAAATCCATCGATAATGTGAGTACGCTATAATATATATTTCTATATTTTCTTTGAAATCAAATGGACTGAAAAGAAAAGCCATTTCAGATATGTACAGCTTACCTCATGAATGAATATCATCTTCATCCTCATGCAACTGCACATGGAACACATGAAACATGTCTGTAATCCACAATGTCTCCTTTGCTGCCTAAATGTGCCTCTCAAGCTCACCAAACCATGGATTTCTTCTGAAAACAAGGCGCTCTTGTCTTTCTGGACGCGTGCTGACACTGAAACATTGACAACAGGTGGCAAACTCTCCAAAGCAGCATTGATTATATTGATTATGATGATGCCGATGATGCTGGGCGCGCGGCTATGGTACCAGTCCTCAGCATCCTGCCCAGTATGTTCTCTCCTGCAGTGACGTCAGCCGGGGACCGGCCAATCACAACCTCGGCTGAGCGCCGTGCTGCGGACTGTCCAATCAGAGCGCGGGGACGCAAGTCGCTTTTGTGCGCCGGGTGTGAGTGAGATGATGTGATCGAGGCTCCGCCGATGGCACGGTTCTTAATGAACAGATGTGGCTGCAGGTCAGCGCTTTGATCAGCTTGTTTATTCACTGAGTCTTATGCGTTAAAAAAATATGGTTATGGGATAAAAAGGCAATTTATAGCATATAAAACAAAGCAAAAGGGTCATATTGTTATGGTAAAATTAGAAGGATGAAAAAGCCTTTATCAATAACAATTTTATAAAAAAAAAAGGAATATATATATATATATATATATATATATATATATATATATATATATATATATAGTGTTACATATTGTGTTACTTCAAAACTGAATATTTTGCCGCTTTCTTCAAAAATAACGTTATAGGTTACAGAAAAACAGAAAACAAACTGTGATTTGTAACAACTAAAAAAAAATCTTTCACTAAACTGTACTACAAGACAGTGCACTAATTTATCTGCTAATTATTTTCCAAAAAGGGAAAGAATTAATTAAAGTTATTTCATCTGAGTTGGATTAATTGTTAACAGTTTATCTGCATTCAACACTAAACGCCTTCGTAATATTAATAGTAATAGTTAGTAATACCTACTGAAACGCAAAATAAAGTACGAATTATTAATGACTAGTCAATAACTATTAGCATTTCTACAGTTCGTGCATAAAAATTTATTTGATCTTTCTCGTTATTATTATTAGCTTTTGTTTTAATCACGTGGTCAAGCTACTTTATATTATATTATATTATATTATATTATATTATATTATATTATATTATATTATATTATATTATATTATATTATATTATATATTCCCTTATATGTGGAATTATTTCAGCACGTGTCTTCCTTTCAAGCTTTAGATTTAAGAACCTTCTGATTGTACGAAAAAAGTGCAACAATTGTTGCAACCTTTTCGTTTTTTCGTTAAACAGATGAGCAAACCTGAAGGATTATAGAAGCCTGATGTATTTTGAAATCGAAAAAAATTGTCAGATATCAAAACGTTCGCAATATATTCGACATATCAGCTGATCATAATTTTAGCTAAATATCAAAAAAAAAAAAAAAAAAAAAAAAATTCAACTTATCGCGGAGGAATTAAAAGACTAGGGGGAAAAATATTCAAAAAGCAAAAAGATAAGAAGAAGTCGGAAAGGTTCATGAAAGGAAATAAGATAAAAAAAAAAACGCGCTGATTTCATCTTTTCAGCCTCTATAATGTAGACCGGGGCTAGTTGTCACACTTTTACTCCAGTCAATATTTCTCAGGGTGGTTTTATATCTGAATCTTCTGCACAGACACAAGTCTTACCTAAAATAAGCTTTTGGACATTTGTACCGTTATTGCAGGGGGAAAGTACACGTTGATAGACGTTGATATTAAAAGATTTTCAACGAAATAGTACAATAATAAAACACAAAACAATTCTGATAACAGCAACAATGTGAAAGAAAACATTTTAATCCATTCATGGTCAAAAAATATTGTAAATGAAAAATTGCAAGAATAACATTAAAACATATTCATGAAAAATGCCTTACCCCATTTCTGACAAACACCGTCATCTCAGTTCAAATTCTTTCTTCATTATTTAAGGAAAATATGCTGATATTGAATCTAAGAGTTTTAGTATGAACCGAATTCACACAAATAATAATAGAGTTTAAAACTAAATACCGTTGCTAGAAAAACACCCACACCCACACCCACACACACATCTGTATAATTTGATTTCTTATTAAAAAACTTAAAGTTAAAAGTTTTGACTGGTCAGCACACTTTTATTTCTGAAATGAAACAATTTTCTGGTTTGAAAGTTTTTAAAGTAAACGAAAAATTAATAAATTAATTAATTAATTCACCATCATACACGTAATACAAAGGTGCACTGAACTATTTTTTTTTATTAATATTTTTTTGTATCATGTATCGGAAGACTGGTCCCGGTTGATGTAAATGTAACATTCCTCCACTTTCTGAGACTGTTTTAGACCTTTTCTGAACAAATGTTTGTCAGACAGTTTGAGAGACATTGGACTTGAACTTCACCTCAAGGACATCTGTCGCTCTAGAGAGAGGAAATGTGTTCTTTAAAACCATCAAATTAATAACACAAATATTTATAATACATTTGAGTTTTATATGTGACATTTAAAATGCATTTACACAACACATTTACCTTTGAAACACATTTACCTTTGAAACACTTCATAAAAAAGCTATTTTTATTAATCATAAAAATGCTACATTTTTAGTACTGAATTATAAATTATTCTGAACTAACATGCTACTCTATGATCAGTTTCTGTGCAGTTTTAATACATGCATAATTGTTGCATTTAAATGAAATAACCATTGCAGTATTGGCTTTCTCTGATGGGACGTCCTGAGGAATGCTCGTCTGCATTCCTCCATCCCTTAATCAGGACTATAATGCAACATTGATTCAGAATGGTGGGGTGAAGTGACAGCTGGTCTTGACCTCTGACCCCTCCTGTCTGGAGTGCTGTGCTGACAGAGGGGGTCATGCTTCTCTCAGCCCCTGCAGGGAGGGTGGCTGTCTGGGAAAAGCCCTCCAGACAGTCCTAGAGCACGTCTGGGTAGGGAGGAGAGACAATGTGGTACCCATATATCCCAAAGTCTGAGTGAGACGCCCCACCTCGGGGCCCTTGACTGGGGCACGGGGGGCCAGACATGACGAGTGTGATCAGCATACGCAAACACATGGCAGCCCAAGAGCAAACACACACACACACACACTGACAATATGGAAAATGAGCTACATTTAATCATGGCATTTTATATCATGAATATGCACTATAGAAATATGTCAAGTCATCATAATAGTGTTTCTCTTAGAATTTTAGTTTTACATAAGCAATAATAATTGTGTTAATGATATCAAAAGACTCTTATATGCACATGCTCTCTGAAAATGGTATTAAGTTACAAATTAACTCTTTATAATGGGTTGAACGATCAAATTAGATTATTTTGCCCACTATTTTTATGTATTATTTTTCATTTTTAATGTTTGAATATTTTAAAAAAATATGTAAAATTACATATTGTGTAATATTTTACAATTGAATTGCATAAAATTTTTCATTATTTAAAAAAACAAACAAATAAATGTCATGATGTCATGTTTTAGATGATAAATTCTAATAATAAAAGAATCATTTTCAGAAGTTTCCAATATTTCATGAAAACTCAGACTTTAAATACATTTGAACATTATTCTTTAAATAAATAGTTATACATTATTATTACATTTATGTGTTTTGACATGATGACCTTTTAAAAACATTTAAACAGTTTCTAAATAATTATTTATTATTATTGAGTGTTTTTATATTGATAAATCAAGAAAAAGGCATTCTTAACAGTATTTCTTACATTATTATTTTTATTGATACTACAACATTTTAACATTTTATAAAATATATTTTTTTATTATTTTTTTGTGACTAAATTAAGTGTTAATAAAAATAAGTGTTTCGATATTAAGATTTTTAACAACAATGTAACAGTTTTATGAATATTTATAAATTATTTAATGCATATAAATTATTATTATTAATATCATTATTATTTGGATTATTAATATTGTCTTTTTTGTCTTCTTTATTATTTGTTCAGAACTGCCTTCAGTTCTGCTGATATTCCATTAAAAATCCACTAAAAGTTTTATGAACAAGTTTGAAATAAAAAAGAAAAATCAAGCCTTAAATATTAAATGAAATACTGAATGCTGTATAATCAAGCATGCATTACATATAATATTAAATACAATATATGGTAAAGATCCACTGTAATGTATTGAAACAAAGTAGCTCCTTCTACTAAACCATTAAAACTTTGCTTTCAAAAAAGCCTCGATTCAACAGGGAAGGAGACTTCACACACGTATTACAGACACGACGACCAGGCCAATGCCCTCACATGGATGTCTGTGTGATGCACAAACCATTTCTTAAACTTCAGGTCAGACAATGCAACACACTGTCAGACAGGTGCCTCTGGTCTGGATGGGACGGCCTCACGTCAATCAAACGCTAACAGAGACGTCTCACACATCTGCGGTGGCATCCTCCTCATTTATTCTGCCTTTCCTAGCAGCCAGCGTCCTGTGAAAGAAGGTCTTTGTCACAGAGCACCATTCAAAAGCCAACCAGCCGTAGTCACCGGGTCTAAAGAGAGGGCTTCTTTTCGGGCCAGGGATTCTAGCGCTGACCTGAAAGCCACGACTCCTCCTCCAGAGTGAAGGAGCAGCGCGAGGAGCGCAGGAGAAGGATTGAGCGGATTGGATTAGAGCTAATCTCTTGTTCCTCACCGCGGTGTGCTGCAGGGGCACTTACACACCCTTTGAGTCACCGGATACCTGGAGTGTGTGAGGCGCACAGCCGGCGACGGGTCACCAATTATGACAGGTGAGGGGCGAGGGGAGTGTCAGGAACAGGATCAGAAGCTGGCCATTGTACAAATAAATAAATACAATCAAGCAGGAACACCTCGAGCCTCTGGAATCAGTGGCATCCAACACCTTCATACATCATAATAAACACTTCAAAACACAATCAAAAGAGTAGCTAAGATTTTTTTTAAAGAAATGAATAATTGTATTCATCAAGGGTGCATTAAATTAAGCAAAGGTGATGGTCATTTATATTAAATGTTGTTTTGAACTTTCTATTAATCAAAGAATCTTAATAAAGTATCACTTAAAAAAATCTGTTTGCAAAACTGATAATATATTTTTTTCTTGTGCACCAAATTAACATATTAGAATGATTTTATGAAGCATAAAATATAATAAATTGGGGGAAAAGTCATTTTAAATGATATGATCATATTTTTAAGCAAATCAGTGCAGCCCAGTGTTATTATATTTAATTAAATCTAAAACTACAATTATATCTATAAAAAAATGTTAAACTACCAAATTACTAAAGATTTAACTAAAATTAAAAAGACCAAAAAAAAAAAAAAAGTATTTAAAACATCAATAAAAATATTATTAAAAACTTTAATAGCATCTCTATGATACTTAAAGTAACACTGTAAGAGACTTATTGCAAACAATAAAAAATGATACTGATACTAAACTTTTAAACAGTAGTGTAGAAAAGAATACAAAAAGTGAAAAATCACAACTAATATGAGTTAATGTCATAGTCAGTGTTTTGAACCAAGTGAATATTTTGTTAGGTTTTAGTTCTTTTATTATATTATGGAGAAGAGAGCACGGTGCTCAACAGCTGATATAATTCCCAAGTATATAAAAGATGTCAATTATTGCAAAATTAATTTGAGAATATATACACTTCAATTTCACTAAAGTATGTGAGAAAAGAAAACGCATGATCTCTTGACAAGCCCTTCAGTAACAAGAAAAAACAGAGAAACTGTAAATTGACCATCTGATACAATCGATGGCAAAATGATCAGATATGATGTTTTTAATCAGTTTTGACTGCACTGGTCTATTTCAGCTCCCCGACCTTGTGTATAGAAGCTTTGTCCTTCTCTCAAAGGGTCTGGGTTCTTCACTTTACGTTGTACGGCTCATAAAACAATCAAAAAGAGTAAATATTGACTTAAAATTTGCATTTTATAAACTGCTGTTGCTCTCTAAATAGAAAAAGCTGACACACTGAATACACACTGTACATGAATACAGAAATGAAAGTAGTCAAAGAAAACAAAAAGCATTGGGCTTGTTTTGCTAAACTGTTTCTTGAGGTGACGCTGGTTCTGTTGACCGGATGAACGAGAAGTTAGCAGCTGAAGCTTTGGATCTCAAAATACCCAAACGTCGACCACTTAATCAGGTTGCTCCATATACTGATCTATAACTATTTAAAAAACTAGACAAAAGTCCCCATCAGAGGACTTTTAAAACAAAGACCTTTCCACCAGAATCAACACTTGAAGAGCTTCCTAACCCAGATCACATCCAGAAACCAGTTAAAGTTTTTACTGCAGCTTTTCCTGAATGAGATTTACACCATCATCAGAGGATACGAACAGATTCCACAATGAAACTGGAACACAAACCAAGGGCTCGGACTGAGGACAGTGAAACGTCTTTATGGAGCTGACTCTGGGTTTACAGGCTGCTTTTATGAGTGTGGAGCCCAGAAACACTCACAGCCTCA